>NC_089837.1:57026817-57326817 GCF_035609145.1 Eleutherodactylus coqui | reverse complement strand
TGCAGTACGTTCACCGCAGATGCCTGTTGAATATACATGACTTTTTCCTGCTACATTCAATCTGAATATGTCTGGCTAGAAAGTCGGTGATTTACATGGAAAATGATGCGATTCCCAGCAAATAGTTTACATTATTACAAGTGATAACAAATCCTCCGAGGGAGAAGTCACTTATATATCACATACTCATGGTCTATGCATAGGGAGGCAGTAATCAACGGGAGCAGATGGGACAATACAATATCCCATTGTTTGGGCATATGGATGTCATAGAGGAGGGTCCCAAATTCTGGACCCATGTGATCTTCTATTCAATTGCTTACCTGCAACATAAGTGGGCAAGGGTTAGCAGACCATCAGCTGCAACCATGTTGGAGGTAGTTGGGGAGAAGCCTATGTGGTGTGCCTAGCTCACTGTAGCAAATTTTCTATGAAGCACAGAATTTGTTAGAACTGAAGATATATATCAAAATGCCTTTCCCATCCTGGCTTTTCATAGCCGAGATGGGAAAACCTGGTTCTATATTACAACCATCCGTCGGAAAGAGCCAAGCGCTATTTCAGTATTTTTAGTAATACCACTTGTGGTTTCCAATTAGTAATAATGCCCCTCATGGCCTAAATTAAATGATTTCCCTTGTGGTGTAAATTAAATAACAATGCCTCATGTGGCATCCATTTAGTAATAATGACCCTCATGGCCTCCAATTTAGGTATAATGCCTCTCATTTCCTATATATATCCTCTGTAGAATACCTGCCCCTATTAACCATAGATCACGGTATATAGTCATATACGTGATGCAGCTTCTTTGTCATGTACTCAACTGTAAAGTAGCTGCTGGTTATGCTGTGCCTATGTTATATATGGCTAGGTCAAGATGGAGATAGAGGACATATTTGGTGACATCAGCAATGCATCCCAGCTGCTGATTGGCTGTACACTGACTGCTACAACAGGCATTATGGGAAATTTGATTTCCCCATGACTTACACAAAAAATTGGGTCGGACTAACACAATTAGATTTTGGAAAAATCAAGATGATCACAGCTGTGTACCTGTTTCCTATAGGTGAGGCACCATAGTCCAGAACAACTGGGGAAAGGATAGTGACCAAAGTGGAAAGGCCCAGTGTAGTGGTGTCAAGACAATGTCTGTGCCCAATCGCTCATTATTCATTAACCCTCTCCAATCCACTGTCTGACGTCTAAAGACATTATGATTTAAGGCTGTACAGCTCTGATGTTGGAAGACATCCGTCGGGGTTCTCTTACTGTATATTGCCAGCCTCTCTGCTGTCGGAGCCTATCCAATGTGTCACCTCATGCAGTACTGGCTTTAGCCAGCATATAGCGCCATTGTATAACAGCAGAAAAAGAGTAAGCCCCCTAGGAAAACCAGGATACAAATTTGATTGGAAAGGGTTAATGGTGGAGAAATCCAGCCACAGTCATTACTTGCAATGTTCAGGAATAGGTTCTGGGATTGTTGTAAGGGAGAGACATAAGCAGTTAATACTCCTTTGTTCATGTGTATTGATGTGTTACTGGTGTACCTTTTCTATGGTCCTGCCAAGACCATAAAACAGGTTTGCTGGTGCTGAGCTCTGATACAGTAAGCAGCTGAAAGAACTGGGGCCCAGCCCCATCACATGACTCTGTGGCAGTGGCCACTGTGGAGAGGGGTATCCCGAAAGTATGGAGAGCAGTCAGGAGGACTAAAAAGGGTCCTGATGACCAGGCGGGTGAATAGAGTCAGTCTAAGGGCCGAATAACTGGGGGCTAAAGGCATACAGCAAAAGGGCCCTGATGACCGGGGCCAAACATGCAACAAGTGTCACTGTGGCCAGATGCCAGGATGTTCATCTGGACTTTTGTAGGCCAGTGAGGAATGCCTCACATCCACAGGAAACTATGAGTGAGGCTCAGCCTTGTTAGCTAGTGGTGTGCACATTATAAGCGGACGATAGTGAGTTATCCCTGAGATATTGTAACATGAGAAGCAAAGTACTAGTTGTAAGTGATATTTAACCCTATATGTAACTTGTAGAGAATATAGGAACTGTGGTTATGTCAATGATACATGAGAAATGTGAAGTTGCAGCAAGACACTGGTTTTGAAAAGAGAGAGAACTAAAATACAGATTGTGAGACCTCAACAGTAGTGTTATGTCTATTACGTTGTGTGTCTTAGTGCAAGGATGTGGCGTATATGGGTGGGAAAGTTTGAGTTAATGGAAGTGAGTCCCGAGGTATTGTGCGGGAATCTTGCTGCTGCTGAGAAGAGAATGCTGAATATGATGCACCTGATGTAATTGTGCTATGACGTATAAGGCACTTGGTGTATGTGAGGGCACAGCAAGCACCCAGGGAAGAAGTGAGATGCAGTGGGATGGGCCTGAGGCAAACTGGTATGTTTGATGGCAACAATATTAGGCATCTTTTGTGTACAGACGGAGCCACAACCATGTGGTAAGGGTCAATGCTATCGGTAGTAGATTTGGTATATGAGCAAATGCCCAAGTTCTGGTCAGTGACTTGTTCAGATGATATAAATGACATGCACTGGGAGTTGCACGTAGCGAACGATAAAGGCCCTTTTAACAAAGTCACAGTGGCAGAAAAGTTCCTATAATGTAAACCTTTTCACTGAAGGAACCACTAATCCTAAAATATAACCTTTATCGATATACACTAAAACAAACAGACACACATGTATTTCTATTATATGATAATCACCAATTAAGATGTGCTGCAACTGAATAATGATCCCTACTTCAACAGCAGAACGATCCTCACTTCTCCACTATCTTGTGATATCTTGGTGTCACTAGGGCCATTTAGGGTCCAATCTGGATCTCTTTAATCACAGAGCCAGATAGTTCCCCAGCAGGCCTTTCCTGGTATATTTAGTCTAATGCACCATCAGACTCTGATATATCAGTTTTCTCATTATATTCTGGGTAGCTGGGATATTTATTGTTTTCCAATATTAGTGTGACCTTAACACCTATGTCCAGTATTAGTCTCAGGTGTAGATGGTGTTGCTCTAAGTACTACTCCCATGCATTTATTATGACACCCTGGCATCAGATGTGACCAAGCCTCGTGCCATAAAATAGCGTTTGTTCCACACTTATATGCATACGGGTTATAAGTGGCTAAGGCACTCTCTAGATTTTTTTTAAAAGAGAGAAAATCTTATTACAACATCCACACCCCTATCCAGTATCGGCCTCAGGTGTAGATGCTAGATGTTCTAACCACTACTCCCATGTATTTAACCCTTTCCAATCCACTGTCTGACGTCTGAAGACATTCTGATTGAAGGCTGTACAGCTCCGATCCGGCAAGGTATTCTTACTGTACATTACTGGCTGCTCTGTTGTCGGGGGGCCTCTCCAGCATGTCCCACTCTAGCAAGCAGATGGCGCCATTGTATAATGGCAGAAAAGCCCCCTAGGAAACCCTGAATCCAAAATTGGATTGCAAAGGGTTAATATGACACTCTAGCATCAGATGTAACCAGCGTTTATCACATACTTATATATGTGTGCTTCACATGGGTTTAAATCCAAACTCCCTTGTTCAGATAGGGCATCATCAGCTGTTCCATGTAGCTGATAATGCTAAAACTCAACTAATCCCTTATAATGGTCTGATATTCTAACAGTGATTCAGAGCACCACCACAGCCTGCATCATTATCTCTCGTTCTTCATTGATAGGTCAGCGAGTGATAGTTAATAGCCTATTTAGACTCTTCCCTGCTCACCCCATATAACGGAGGGGACTTTGTCATTTCCCCTTTCTAGCACCGCCCCTCTTATCTCTTTTTGCCCATCGATGCGTTTCCACAGTTAAATCAGATCATTTTAGAAACTGTTTCCTCAGGACGGAGCACTGATAGAGACCGTCTGTGCAGCCCTTGTGGCTGTGATATAATGATCAGAGATGAAAGGCCCTTTTAGATACAACGATTTTCACCCAAAATCGCTCAAAGCCGTCTTTTGAGTGATAATCGTTGTGTCTAACCGCGCTGACATCATGCAGCTTTCGCTAAGCCGTCGCTGATCTTTCAGCATGCTGAAAGATCAGCGATCAATTATCAGGGATTCACAGCAGAATACAGCTGATACTATTGTTTCAGCTGTATTCCACTCCCTGATGACAGACTGGCTATGAATAACAGAGCGGTCCAGCTGTGTTCTCCATACCCCGCTCGGAGCGCTCTGCTCTATAACAGCCAGGCGCTCCGAGCAGAGAACAGCTGGATGCAGAAGACAAGCAGGGACACCCCGCTTGTCTTCTGCATATTCCGCTCAGAGCGCAAGGTAATCACTCAACGTTTGAGCCATCCCCTTGCGCTAAAGAACACGATTTTTGCTCAAAAATCGCTCAAAAGATTATTTTGAGCGTAATCGTTGTGTCTAAATCAGCCTTAATTTTTTGTGTCACTTTACATAACGTTTAAGTACTGTGGAGAGAAACCAGACTTGTCACTGAGGTAAGCAAAGTTTGTTTTAATAAAAAATACATGCTGCCTCCACCTCTATTTCCCATACTGTTATCATCACTGTGTTGCAGCAAGAGAGCTGGCCAATGACTAGTGTGATAACCATGGCTCCCACAAGTTTTCAGGGGCCCCCTTACCAGAATACCAACCAGACCGCCCGACATACCCTGCCCCCCTAGCTCACCCACCCTCTACCCCCCTAAAATGTTAATACGGTGTTCTGCGTGTTTTAGTCAAGGTGCAAAAAAAATAAGATAGTTATTTTATTAGATAAGTGTTCATAGAATACAAACTACAAAGTGAGTGTTCCAAAAGTGGCGCAATCATTTACAAAGCTATCAAATAAAGCTGAACTGTTTACAAATCTGACAAAAACAATGAATTTGGTTCAGCTATTCATTTTAACAATAGGATTAGTTAACTATTTTATACTCCAGTTCTTGCTGGAAATTCTGGCAACCAAATACACAGAGAATAGAACCCATTGTTGCCAACAGGTTCATTCTCACTAGTATAGCGTATTTGTTGGCGGAATTCCCAGCATGCAAAACGATAGGCACTGACTTATCTAATGGGAATATTACACTGGTAAACATGGTCATTCACACAAAACTGGCCATGTCTACCAGCATAGAAACAGCCTGTAGAGTGCTGTGGATACACGTCAAGGACCTGGGGATGTGGTTGTTATCATAGAATGGTAGAGTTGGAAGGGACCTCCAGGGTCATCGGGTCCAACCCCCTGCTCAGGGGGTCTTCACTGACAGTCGGTCCTTCTCCCTGGTCTTCCTACCAGGGTCTTCGCTGACAGTCGATCCTCTTTCAAAGCCAGTGGCATCTTGCTTTGGTACAGTAAAGTGAAAAGCCACCGCTGCAGGGGAGAAGACAGGCTGTCAGTGTGGCCCCGGTGAGTAAAATCACATCCTCGGGTCCCTGTCACATTAACTTAGGTTAGGGTGCTGTAGGGACATGACAGGGTATCATACACAGTGTTTTGCCGTTGGTATCAGAAAAATTACTTTTTCTCCTGGTTGGCCGAGCCCCCCATAGGCCCAGGTAGAACTGTCCCCCCCCAACATGTGGGGGCCATGGTGATAGTACTGATGTGGCGATGACTATCGAATAAAGCAATGATCCAAGTCATGTACTGGAGGGGCGGGCACAGATCACAGGCAGTGTGAATTCAAAAAATCGAGAGCACCTGGTGTAAGAAGCAATTAGATAAACTATAGAGACTGATACTATGAGTGGTGATGAGCCAGATCTTGCACAGACTACTAAACGTCAACTGTACTCATAGATATCTAGATTCTGCATTGTGGGACCAACTGCACCACTGTATTTGTTGCCAGGTATTTCTCAGTAAGAACACAGTTTACTGCCAACCTTTTCTCTCATCCACCTGCAACCCCTACAGGCTTCCCAGGGCATGCTGGGAGTCATAGTTTTGTAACACCTAGAGAACTCACAGAATCACCAATGGGACAATTAGGATCTTTAACATACAAATTAGTTACTGAATCCCATTTAGGTTGTGGAGCAGCTTATTCTAGACATGTCCTCCTTCTGAACAGTCCTGCATCTGCATCACTGTGGTTTAGGATTTAACCAATATCAGCCACTAAACTATCTGGGAATCGGCTGTCCATGTCATTTCTTGCCTGCATTAATCTCATCGCAAGTTTGGGATGCCAAATATGCAAGTCCGAAGGAAATGAGCTCAGACTGGTATTAATCATGCACAAGTAGCAAGTAACCACAAGTCAATATGGAAGGATCACTTTGAAGTTGGTCCTGTCTATGCATACCGCAAAAAAAAAGAATATTGCTTACTTCCAAATGCTATAATCTTACTGCAGTGTAGGTGGCGCTACAGAGCCAATTCTGAGTTGTAAAGGAGATACTGATACTGACACTTATTGTTAGAGTTAGGGAGCAGAATTCGGGGATGAGTTCTGCACAATGCATGGTCAGCAGTGGCTAATCTGGGAGCACAAAATAGATGAGCAGTATCATGCCAGATTACTTCAAGTCTAACTTCAACTAAAAACATCATTTACTTTTGGCTTGCAGTGCTGGAATCCTGGGTTCAAATCCCACTAAGGACAACATCTACATGGAGTTTATATGTCCCCCCTGTATTTGTGTGGGTTTCCTTCTACACTTTAAAACCATAGAGATAGATGAATTTAGATTGTTGAGCTCAATTGGGAACAGAACCCAATATTAACTAATATAAAGTACTGTGTAATATGGATGTGCTAAATGAAGGTGATTATAGAGGTCAGAGTTCTGTTTTTCTGCTAGAGTTCCAAATCTCCTTCTTCCTTTAACATCAGTTACTCCCAACTGGGATGTAGCAACACTCTGGGCCAAGGAATCAGAATAAGACATGGCTTTAGGAGACTAGGAGCCTGGATGATGGAAGTGCCAGAGCAGAGAGGAGAAGCCATAAGCAAGTACCGCCCACAGTCATGGTGCCTTGCCAGAGAGAAGCTGTTGTCTTCTGCAAAATGGTGCAGCGCTATGATCACTGCTAGGAAGGGGGTGCTCTTATCTGTGTATATGGCTTGAGTCCTGAATCTGATTACCACTGAGGGCGGGTGTAGGGTTATTTTTTGGATCCATGGAAGTTATGACTTAAAGGGAACCTGTCACAACCTTTGAGCCACATTAAGTTAGGGGCTCAAAGGTCAGGGAACATTGAAGCTGTATTATACTTACCGGGTGCCCTGTTCCTGTGCTGTGGCCAATGAACTTCATGCGCGCCAGCAACGTGATGCTTTTCAGTTCACTCTGTGCACACTGTCCCTTAAAGATGAATGGGAGAGGGTTACATAGAGCAGACTGAGGAGAGTCACGCTGCTGGTGCGTGTGGACATTACACATATAGGGTGCCAGGAAGCATGAAACATCATTCCCCGGATTCCCAATTCCCTGACCTTTGAGAATTTTGTTTATGGGGCTCAAAGATCAAGACAGGATCCCTTTAAAAACAACAAGATGTTAAGAGGACATTTATTTTCACATCCTATTCTATTCTTATATTAATTAGCTACTTATAAAACACAAAGTTAGACCTGGGACAAAAGAGGTGCATTATAAATACTCTGCTAACCTCACCATCACAAATGCAGGTGGGTTATTCAGCATCTCTAGGGAACTCCAGAAAATATCAGTGACTACAGATCATAAAGGGCAGCAATAGAGAGAATGGCTCATGGATGGTGCTAAATATGGCCCTGGGTGGGGATAACGGGGCTCACAGGCTTTCTCTATGAGCAGGCAGGATAGAGAGAACTTCTACGCTTTCTTTGTGAGTGGACAGGAAAAGAAAACTCCTAGGCCATTTCTATGAATGGGCAGGAGTGAGAGAACGCGTAGGCATTCTCAATGAATGGCCAAGGGAAAGAGGACTTGTTGGCTTTCTCTGTGAGTGGGCAGAGGAAAGACATTTCATAGACTTTCTCTACGAATGGGCAGGGGAAAGAGAACTCATGGGCATGAGAAAGAACTCATAGGCATTCTCTATGAATGGGCAGGGAAAAGGAAACTCATAGGCTTTCTCTATGAAAGGGCAGAGGAAAGAGTACTTTCAGGTTTACTCAGTGAGTAGACAGAAAAAGAGAACTTGTAGTCATTCTCTGAGTGGGCTGGGAAAGACGACTCGCAGGTTTTAACCCTTTGCAATCCAATTTTGGATTCAGAGTTTCCTAGGGGGCTTTCTCTTTCTGCCATTATACAATAGCGCCATCTGCTGGCTAGAGCTAGTACTGCGGTATGGGACATGCTGGAGAGGCCCCCGACAACAGAGCGGCCAGTAATATACAGTAAGAATACCCTGTCGGACGTCTACCGACATCGGAGCTGTACAGCCTTCAATCAAAATGTCTTCAGATGTCAGACTGTGGATTGGAAAGGGTTAAACTGATTTTCACATGAAAATAGTGAATCATATTGTATAAAACTATATATCCCTCAGCTCGGTGTCTTCTCTGTTCGATACTGAGCTGAGACAGGAAATCTTACCAATCTACTTTAAAGGGAAGCTGTCTCTACTGAATAGTAACATAAACTAAGTTATAGTGCTGTTTGTTGAGTTGATGGGGATGCGGGGATGTATCCTTTATGGTGCATGTGTAAGGCAGTCTGAAAAGAGACTTCACCAGCGGACACCGCAGGAACGGGTGAATGGGTGACTGTTATAAAAGACATCCACTGCCTTAGTTTATGGTCTTATTTAGTGAGGTGACAGGTTCGCTTTAATACCTGCTAGCGATGAGTAAACCTTCGGTTGGCATAGAGATGATGACTAATGACTGAAGCAGGTGACGTGTGCCAAGATAGTATTAGCACTGGCTATCTGTATTGCAGACACATCAGAGTTCTATGGGAAAGGACCAAAAAAATGGCCTACTGCAGCAAAAATGTAATTTCATCCCTTGTTACAGGAGCTACAGAACGGGAAGAATGCATAAAACCCACATTACGCTCTCTGTTCTGACTCCACTGAAATAACGGACCTGATAATTCTTATATTTCCTTGCAAATGATAGCACTCCGCAAAATAAAGAGTTTCCAAACTGGCTGCCAAGTTTTAAATGAGATTGTTTCTCTTGAGACTGCACTGACTGTGACCTACATTAATGGCTTATGGAACCCTATAGATTTCTAGTGATAGAAGGCAAACACGGGTGTTATACCTACTGAACAGCCACTTTATTAGAGACCCCATCTAGTAGTAGTTCATTGAACCTCCTTGCACCTTCATATTTGCGGTAATTCATTATGACATCCATCCACAGATATCAGAAGAAAACATTCTTCACACAATTATTCCAACTCCGCCAGCCTAAACTGTTGACAGCTGACAGGAAGGGGTCATCGATTCATGCTGCTTGCACCAAATTCTGGCCTTCCATCAGCACAGTGCAACAGCAATCTGGATTCATCTGACCAGGAGATGTTTTTCTACTGCTCAGTGAAACAACGTTTGCCATGTTTTGTTCAAACGAGTCTTGTCTTTCTGTTTCTCTTAAACAGCATTGGTGCCGGAATTGGTTGTCCATCTGTACTAAGGAACGGCGAGTTGTGCAGTCGGAAACGTTAGCTTGAGCACTAGCATTGTATTCAGCTGCAATTTGCTAAACTGTCCATCAACTGCGTAGGGGGCTACCCTAAGGTGTTAAATTGTTGCCATACTGTGATTTGTGCCAACCAGGAGCACTGTCATGTTTCTAATTATTGCACCATCTTTTGGCACTATGAGACTGGGCATGCTTCCTGAGAACTTTCTGGAGCAATGATGTCAATACTATAAAAGAATTTGGAGCTGCATCACAGGAGGAGTGTAGAGAGTATGTGGAGCTGAGGAGCCGCTGTAGAGTGCTGCTGAAGGGGGTGCAATAACTTTCAGAGAGTGGCTGCTGGGAGAGGGCAGAAGCTGCTGCAAGAGGACAGTGACCGGAGACTGCCTTTTTTTTTTTTGCTGGAGCCAGAAGAGTGAGTGGGGATTATTCTACACGTGAATGACAATGGGACTTTCTAATATTAAAAACACTTCGCACAAAAATCCCAAGCACAAATTTGAGCCAGCCAATTAATGCCTGTGATTGGGCATTGAGCCAGCGCCAAGAACCAATCACAGCAATCTACTGCTGGAGGCGGGGTTCTCAAACCTCGCTACTAGCAAAAGATGATCTGTCAGTGCAGGGGCAGCCTGGAGCAGCGCCAAAGATCAGCGTCAGGGACCCCGACGGCACCTGATTGGTGAGTATTGCATTTTTTTTCAGTTTCCTTGGCTACTTTTATAGTCGTGCTGAAAATGCAGCCAAAACACTGGCATAACGTATGCCTGCACTGCTGAAACCGGACTAAAACCATGGAAAAATTCTGCGTTTCTGCAAACGCCTGTGCGAGGGAGGCCTAGGTGTTGTGTCCCCAACTCAGTAGAACATTTGAACCATGACAAAGATTCCTGGGAACAGTGGTAATGGAGCACTCCTGACCCTGACTCTGGATCAATGGAAGTGAGTACTTCCAAGCAACAAACTGTAAGTCAGGCCAGCCTCAGAAGAGTCGCGAGGTGTGCACACCATTAAAGACTTCTCTACAGCTGTTCAGCACATCTAGAGCACTGCCGAATGTAGTGTGTTTGAGGCATGAGCCAGGATTGCCAAGGTCTGCATCGGATAGCTTGAGTCACGGGGGGCGCTGCTTCATCCAGGGCATGTTTGAGAATGGTGTTTCTCTTGCACCACATTCCATTTATGACATGCTTTACACCACTCCAGTCGATGTATAAATATTATAGATGGTAATCTTAGACTTGTGTGCAGCTGCTTAACTATTGGAACCGATTTCATGAAGCTTCTGACGCACAGCTCTTGTGCTGATGTTCAGAAGAAGTTGGAAACTTTGCAATAAGTGATGCAACAGAGAACGGGTGACTTTTCGCATGCCACTTGCTGTCTTACTCTGTGAGTTTACAGAGTCTGTGCTTACTCCTAGATGCTTCCATGCAATAAAAGCTCTGACACAGTTGACCGTAACAGATTTATGAGATCAGAAATCTACTAATGACCTCATATAAGGCTATGTTCACATTCGGATGTTCCATCACAGATCTAGCACAAAATACCGGAAGAAAAACCTAGATGCCGTGCTTTTTTGTCCAGTAAAATGCCGAACAGCTAAGCAAAAACCAAAGAGACCCTATTATAGTCCATGGGGTACGTTTGGCGCTGTTGAGTTCCGTCATCAGACGGATCCCGTTCGCCCAGGAGATTCCCCTTCCCTGCTCCCCGAATTAAGCAGGAAAACAGAACCCCCAATGCAGATGTGAAAGCATCCTAACCCACGTATAAGGCCGGCTGCACATGAGCGGGTCGGATTCCACATTCGGGAGCCTGCAGCAGAATCCGGCCCAGACCGCAGCCGGCATCCACACGTACCTGTGACTTCTCTTCTATATCTGTACTGCGGATGGCTGCAGCGAGCCGCCGTGGGATATGTGCAGTACAGATTTTTTTTTGTTTATTTTTCCTGCGCCGTCGTCCGCAATGCAAATTCATTTGTGTGCAGCTGACCGAAGTATAGACTAATGCTTTTAAGTAACTAGATATAAGTATAACAACTAGAGATGAGCGAGCACCCAAATGCTCGGGTCCGCGTTATTCGAGTTGAGCTTTTCATAAAATTCGAGAGTAGAGATGAGCAAGGAAACTCGCTAAGGCACATTACTCGAGCGAGTAGTGCCTTAGCTGAGTATCTCCCCCCCCCCCCTCAAGATTCTAAGGCGGGGGGGGAGCGGCGGGGGAGAACGGGAGGAACGGAGGGGACATCTCTCTCTCCCTCTCTCCCCCCCGCTCCTCGATGCAACTCACCTATCACCCCCGCCGGCCCCCGAATCTTTAGAGACGAGCGGGGAGCTACTCGGCTAAGGCACTACTAGCTCGAGTAATGTGCCTTAGCAAGTATACTCGCTCATCTCTATTCGAGAGCTCTACTCGAGTAACGAACCCCATTGACTACAATGGGAGACTCGAGCATTTTTGTATGTGGGACGCTGGGTCCCGAACTTTTTTTTTCTTGGTTTGTGTTCTCTCTCTCTCTCTCTCTGTCTCTGTCGTCGCGGCGGGGAGGGGCCAAAACAGGCGCATCACAGCAGGGAGGGGCCAAAAACTGGGGCAGGGTTGAACGTGATTTGATGCTCGTTCGAGTAATGAGCACCATCGAGTACGCTAATACTCGATAAGCATCACGGTAGAGTATGTTTACTCAACTCTAACAATAACCTTGTATAATCATGTAAACCGTGAACCCCAAATACACGCCAGTACTAATAGTATATATAATCTTCATATACACAGCTCATATCTGATTAAACCAATCACGTTTGTCCTCACCTTGTCCTTCAAGTTATTCTTGAGTGTAACGCTGGATTTCACTTCATACAAATCACTCAGGCAGCATCTTGTAGGACATAGCAATGTCAACAGATATTCTCGCTTCATCACTGCTGATCCAGTTCACCGGGCTTCAGAAGTTTCAGGTCAAAAACAAGTACAAAGTAAAATATTTCCAAGAGCCGAGTGACCAATGAAACGTACCCGAGAAACGCTGAATAACACGTGTGACGGCGACTAATGGGACAACATGTAGGATGTGTGCTTTAAAACCTTTAGAAACACCTGAAGAACTTGGTAAACACTTTGTTTTGTTCTGACTTTGAACAACATGGCAAATAATTCCAAGGAGAAAAGAAAATACTGTAATTCAGAAATAAAGAATTTATACAGAAAAGAGAATAGTAACTTTTGCCAGCGTACACATATGTTACACGGACACCAAGCATGTGATATGAACCGGGTCGGTCTGTGCCATTAAAGAAATACACTAGGAGGGTTTTTCACTATTTTTATTAACAATCAGCAAAATTATGATTACAGATCTGGAGTTTAATATAGATGTTAGGTCAGAACCTGAGCGAGATCAGTAATGGAATCTATTAACCCCTCAATGACACGGCCTATTTTGATCCTAAGGGCTTATTTACGTGAGCGTATATCGGCTGGCATTTTCACGGCTGGCTGATATACATTTCCATCTGAGCAGTCTCGCCCTTCCCTCCTCACCGGCTCTCTGCCTCTCTCCTCCATTTCGAGTGGTTTTCAATGGGAGTGGGCAGGACGAGGGAGGAGCTAAGCTCCTGCCCCCTCCCCAACCCTTGTCAATAGCCAGCAATGGAAGTGGGCGGGACAAAGTGGAGTTTAGCTCCGCCCCATCCCACCCACTCCCATTGCAAACGCCGAAGTGGAGGAGAAAGGCAGAGAGGCGGTGAGAGGGAGGGAAGGAGGGGACTGCTCAGATGGAAGTGTATATCGGTCGGCCGTGAAGACGCTGGCCGATATACACTTGTGTAAATAAGCCCTAAGGACACAACAATTTCTGGAGGATTTTCATCTCCACTTTTTAAAAGCCATAACTTTTTTATTTTTCCATTGATATGACCATTTGAGGACTTGTATTTTGCGTGGCAAACTGTAGTTGTTAATGGTACCATTCTGGGGGGTACAATGCATTGAATAACCTCTATAAGAGCAGGCAGAAAAACACCTCAATTCTACTATTTTTTTTTTTTTTAAACAGCATTAATGATGCACATGATATATATATATATATATATATATATATATATATATATATATATATATATATATATATATATATATATATATATGTATCTATTATTTTTTTATATTTTTTTTCGGTTGTTCCACTTTTGAACACAATAAATCCTTTTTTTTTTTACTATTTATTTAGAGGCCCATCACTTTTCTCCATGGATGGAACTCTGTGATGCTTGTTTTTTGCATGATAAGCCTTGCATATTTGGGAGACAAAATTAGCAAAATACGCATATTTTTGGCTTTGTTTTTATAGGGCTTTTTTTATCTTTTTTTGTTGCACAAAATAAAAAGTATGTTCAATTTATTGTACTGGTCTTTACAGGTGCAACAATACAAAATGTCTATTATTTTGTATTTTATAAAAAGAAGCAAGAGCAAAAAGAAAAAAAAAATGTATTTCTATTTTTTATGTTTCTTTTTCTTTTTTTACATTTTTTATGTCCCTGTAGGAGCTTGAACCTGTGAAGCTATGATAATACAGTACAGTACTATTGTACTGCAGCATATTATCATTAGTATTAGCGATCATAGGCCTTGGCAGATCTGGATGCCATTGTCTGCTGCCAGATCAACCTATTACATCGTGGTGGACTGATGACATCATAGAAGAAGTACCTTCTTTTTGTGAACCCCTTATACAATGTGATGAATATTGATGGCAGCATGCAAGTGGTTAACAGCGGGAACCTGTGTTCTCAGCTTTTAAGCCCGTGCCATCCATAGGATGTAAGTTTATATCTATTTGAGGAAACGCCTTCCCAGCAGCACATAAAGGTATGTATTGTAGTGAGAGGCGTTAAAATATCCCATTATTTACCCCACATAGTGCACACCATTAGGGTCAGACTGGAGTCAGCACTGGCTGGCCTATATGTAACGTCATTGTGGTGTTGGACGCTGACATGAACACTTATCTGCTGGTGTATTGATGGTTTGGTCAGCTGGGAGGTGAGTGTCTCGGACGGCCAATCAGTGATTGCCTGTACATATTTATTCTGTCTCCTGTTTACTAAGCATGGCGGTTATACTTCTAGTTTCAGGGTATATCTGGTCTAGTTGGCGGCTCCTGTCCAGTCTCAGAGTTTCTGTAAGTCTCTTTGGTGTTTTTGTTATCTGGATTGTTGCCCTGGCTATGTCCTGAATATGGCTATCTTTTGAATTGGACTTTCCCATGATTCACAGTGTGTTTGTGTAACATCAACTCTGCATATATTGTTAGCCGATGTAGCTATCAATATCCCTATTTTGAACAAGGAAGTGTCAGGGTCACCCCAGGTTCCTGACGTGGGGTCGCCATCATCAAGGTGAGTGCTCCGCTTTTAGGTAGGGTCTCTTCTAGAGATTAGCGAGCATACTCGGTCAGGTGATATACTCGAGAGAGCATCGCCTTTTTCGAGTACCCG
This sequence comes from Eleutherodactylus coqui, assembly GCF_035609145.1. Lineage (NCBI taxonomy): Eukaryota > Metazoa > Chordata > Amphibia > Anura > Eleutherodactylidae > Eleutherodactylus > Eleutherodactylus coqui. The sequence goes on along the minus strand of NC_089837.1, from coordinate 57,311,708 downwards.
CTGGCTTGTCCCTGAAGATTCGGGGGGGCCGTGGGGGTGAGCGGGGGGTTGCATAGGGGATCAGGAGGGAGAGAGAGAGGGATCTCTCTCACTCTCCTCCCCGCTCCCGCTCGCTGCCATGTGCTGCCCACTGACCCCCCCCCCCCCCCCCGAATCTTCAGGGACAAGCCAGCAGGTAATCGAAAAAGGCGATGCTCTCTCTCGAGTATATCGCCTTACCGAGTATGCTCGCTCAGTCTCTTCACATTAGTATGTTAGGGTGAGGTTTCCTGTTTCCCTACTTGTTGGCTTTGATATTAATATATTGTGTTCTCCACTTTAGTATATTCTATGTATATTCCTGCTTTCAGGGCAATAAATTATGTCTGATCTGGATTGGGTGCTTTGCGTCTAGCTGGGACATAATAAAATTTGCACAGTAATTTTTTTTCCCATTCTCCCCCATGTAATAACGTTAATATATAAACAACTTGAGTCTGTCATATGGTGCCATTGGAAAAGATAACTCATTCCTCAGAAGAACAAGCCATTAGATGATCATATCAACTAATACTAAAAAAAAAAGATGTTTTTTTTTTTTACGGGAATGAATAAACAAAAACACACAAAATGGTTGCGGTGGGAAGAAGTTAAAATATTTTCACCACTACACAACCCTTTTAACCCTTCAACAAAGTTAAGACATAGGGAAAGCTATACAGAATGCAGACCGTCTTTATTGAGCTTCCAATTGTTTTCATTTGACTTCCACGAATACACAAAAGAATTGAGCGAAGCGAACGGCGAGGCCGGCAGCAGCAGACGCACTGATCGTTAGCGGGCTCGGAGTATAACTGCCATCACCTGTTTCTTTAATAAGCCAAGATGTTCAGTGCCCGCTTTGATTTTCCACTTGCATGTTCATGCACATTGGACTATGTGATTCTCATAACCGCGCTGCAGGGGACAGATATAAATGAGAGAAAGCGAAATTGTATAGAAATTCAATTATTCTGAAACTTTTGAATGATGATGATGGATAATGATCTGTCACATTGAAATTGCTTCTGAAAACTCCTACGACAGATGTGCAGAAAAAGAAAACTGTTATGGCTGAGCTGCTGATGGAAAGTAATAATTTGCAAGATTTGAGCTCTTCTTTACATTACGCACATCTTCCATTATCATTACGAATGACAGAAATCATATCATGGATCCTTACAGATGCAGCAGAGCTAGATCTGATGTTAGACTGCTGGATCCCCCTTAGAGGGGCTCATTTGGATTAGGGCCCTTTAACCCCTTAGTGTCCAAGCCTGTTTGCACTTTAATGACCAGGCCAAATTTTGGAAATCTGACACGTGTCACTTTAACATGGAATAACTCCGTAAAGGTTTTGCATATCCAAGTGATTCTGACATTGTTTTTTCGCCACATGTTGTACTTCATTTAGGCGGTAAAAAAAGACCGATAGAATTTGTATATATTTATTAAAAGCGCCCAAATTGGGAAACTTTTTTTAAAATTTTTAATTTTTTCACATTGTCAACTGCAATATCTCAAATATGTGCAAACATAACACAGTAGTGCCTCGACATATGAGTTTAATCCGTTCCATGAAAGAGCATTTAAGCCAAAAAACTCGTATGTCAAAGCACTTTTTCCCATTGAAATGAATTGAAACACAATTAATGCGTTCCGCTTGTGCAGAAGCCGGGGTAATGTCCGCGGATAAATCCTGGAGCTTTAGGTACCAAATTTCATCTCCTCTCATGGATATGATCTATAAGAGGAGAGGAAACAAACTTTTTTTCCTTTTTTTAACACTTTTCTAAACTTTTACATGATTGCTGTTATCCATTGGATAGCAGCGCTCATATGACCAGGAACCGCATACAACGGCTCCCGGTGACAGCTGCCTGTTCTTGGCTACTCATGCCAGCCGGGAGCAGGGAGTTTTTAAGTTTCCCGTGCCTTCCAGATATCTGCACGTGCATGTGACATAATGACGTCTGGCGCGCATGCACAGACACCGGCGTCAGATCCTACAGGTCTGGAATGCCACTGGACATCGCAGAGCATGGGGGTGAGTATTCTCGGTTCCCCTTATGGATCTGATCCATAAGGGGAGCTGAAACTTTAACTTTTATTTACTTTCTATTGACTTTATGACGATTGCGTGACCAGGGGTGGGGGGCGGCCCAAAATGACAGTTCCAGGATGTCGGCCACCTCTGGTAACCGACAGCATGGAGCTGTCATGTCCAGAGCCTGAATGGTTTTAATACCCAGAGAAGACATGTTTTTACGTCCTCAGGGATTAAAGCTCAGCAGGCCAGGAATAAAAAGGGCAATGGGGTGATCCCTAAGGGGTTAAATGGGCCGATAAATCGTTCATCCTGTTATGTGTTAAGCAAATGCATGCCCCAACTTAATTATGAACGAGAATTAATTTGCTTTGTGATTCAGTTTTTCATGCAGAAAAGTGAACAACGTATCAGCCCATGTAAATAGGCTATCAATGATGGAGGTGGGAGGTCTGAAACGATACCCGGCCCACTCCGCCTCCATTCACTGAGTGATCCCTTGGGGTGTAGTACCCTCTAGGTCAACGGGTCTGTTGATTAACCACTTACGTTCCTATTGGTGCGTACACCTAATAGCTAGGTTTGACACCTGCCTCACTTACGGTTCCATTGGATGGCAGTTGTTGCTTCTACTGACCCAGGCTTATCTGGGATGAGAAATTCGACTTTACCACTGCTCTCTGTGCTCTTTTTCACAGTCCACTTGTTTTACCCTAGTCGGGGCTGTAGCGCAGACTCTTTCTTGCTCTTTTGGTTGCAGGCAACAGGTAACTCCAGTTTCTCGGTCCAACACCCAATGTCCTCTCCAAGCTGCCCTTTCTCTCACAAGCAACAGCTCTCCTGAAGACTAATGCGCCTCTCTTTACTAGCGCTCCAATGGCACCTCCCGCCCACTAAAGCACAGGGACAATTATCACTGGGACGACCTGTCGGGCATCTGCACTCAACAGGTCATCCCATGTAAAAGGGCCCTTAGTAGAGTTGAGATGCGTTATTTTTGCACTGGCTTCTTGCTTAGCTTGTGCAGAGCTTGTGCTTAGGCAGAAAAGCCAAACAGAACAGGCAGAGCTCCAACATGAGCCAGTTATAAAGCAGGAGCAGGATGTCAGGCATCGTTCTTAAGACTTCAACTGGAATTCTACTTTAAAATAATGCAGTGGGTTTATTTACAGTCCTTTGTAAAACCGCAGATAATACATCATGATGTTCAATTAAATGACAAATATTAATAGTCTCTCTATTCAGTGTAAACAAGAGGACAGGAGTAGAATAGAAATAAGATAATGGAGAAAGCCTACAAAAAAAGCTAAGTATATTCAAAACAAAGGTGACATTGAATATGTGTGTACAAGGCTTCACGAAAGGCTTGAAAAATGTTGCCATGGTGATGGACTGTAAAATGCACCAAAAAGTGTGCCAAAAGTACAGCGTCCGACAAATTTTGGCATACTAGAACTAGGTATGCTCAACAGGTACTCATTGCCTGAGGCTGTGATATAAAATCTCCTTGCTCCTGGCTACCTAACATAGCCGAGAGTCTGGAGATTTCATAGGGGGCCACAGTATGCAATCCCTGGTCACGTGATCCATTTGATAATGGTGATCATGTAAAAGGAAAATAAAGTTAAAGTTTCAGCTCCCGTCAGGGAGCCGATCCGTGAGGGGAGGAGAAATTACTTACCTAAGGCTTCCGGCGATGTCCCCTGATCAGGGTCTTTATCCGCTGACCTTTCCCCAGCTCCAGCCAATGTTTCTGAACCCCATTTTGGGGTGTAAATTCTTCATTTTCATGTGCACTATAATTGTCATATATATTCTGCCATTTTAAAAAGTGTTTTTGTACAGCACACACATGAATGAAGACTTACACCTCAAAATGGATCCTCCCCGTTTCTCCCGTGTTCAGAGACATACCCATTGTGGCCCTAATCTAATGTCTGGATGCACAACAGAAAGGAGCAGCCGTTGGCTTTTAGAACAGACATTTTGCTTGAAGGTGATTTAGGCCCCATTGCCCACTTGTAGAGCTCTTGAGCGACCAAAACCACAGAGAATCCCGACAAATGATTCCATTTTGAAAACTAGGCCCCTTAACAAATTCCTCTAGCGGTGTACTGCATATTTTGACCCCACAGTTTTTGAATGAATCTAAGCAAAGCAGAAGGAATAATAATCGCATATGTGTGACAACGACGTCTGCCCTCACATGTTTGCCCGTTGGGGAGGCATAGCTTGTGATGTGCACCCTCTTCCCCTCCGCCTTGCCACACGGCGCGGCGCCCGCTGCAGAGAGGAGGTGCGCCTGCGCATCACCAAATAAATCTGTCTTACTACGCTCCCTAGAGAACTCTATAAATTTTCGTGATAAAACATAGCCTATGTCCTTCCTCAGGATGCAAGCTATCTCCATGCCAAATTTCATCAATATTGCTTCAGCGGTTCAGTCGTAAAAAGGTAACAAACAGACAAACCAGAGAAAACTTTGCGTTTATAACATTAATATGGATGAAATCTGGGCAGTACGACACAGACAGACAGATTTTGCCTTATAACTTAAACGAAAACCACATTAACATGGATTAAGATTTTTAAGAAAGTGTGTTTTGCCCAAAGCAACCAATCACAGGGCAGCTTTTATTTTACCTCAGCTGTGTAAGAAATGCTTTCCTTTTGATAATTGTATTTCCTATCCATTTTTTTTAGTTTGCTTTTAATATGCCGCCCAAGTGAGATCTAGCACGTACCTCTAGCGAAGCTCGAGCTGTGAAAATGACTAGAACTCAAGTATCTGATGACTCCGCTGAGGCAAGAAGGCATCAGAAGCTGAAAGACAAGCTGTTCTTAGTGCGTCAGAGACCCCGGAGCAGTCTCAGGCCCGTCGGACTTTAGATTGTGAGCGTCAACATCTCTTAGAGCGAGAGATACATTGGAGCAATCTCTGGTCCGCCGAACCCTGGATGCTGACCGTCAATATATAGCAAAACACAGATTAGATTAAAAAATATCTATAGTAAATGCCTACAATGGTGTCCTTTCTGTTGTTCTCTCCTTGTATTCTTACCCAAACAGTTTCTACAGAACTCCCATGCTCTGAAGCTTGAATCTCTGTGGGGATGGATGATTAACTAACACACAATGCAATACCTCCTCCTCTTTTTTTTAGGTCTATTTCTGATAAATAAGTTGTATCCTTCAAGACTTGTGTTCCTTTCGTGTGTATCATGCCACCAAGCTTCAGTGATACCTGTGACATCATATTTCTCTTCCTGTGTTAGGAGCCCCAATTCTCCTTGTTTGTTTCCTATGCTCTGGGCATTTGTGTAAAGACATCTTAGTTTGTGATCAGTGTCTCTTACTCCTCTACTTGCCTTCTGGACTACAGAGCTGGCGATAGCGCGGAGAAGCTGAGTCCCGGAAGCTAAAGGCAGGTGAGTATCCATTTTTTTTTTACACTATTTTTCAGGGTTTTTCAGGGAAGGGCTTATATTTAAAGCCCTTCCCTGAAATCCAATTACTGGGGGACTGGCAGCATGATCCTCTACCGCAGCTGTCATGTGTGACAGCTGCGGTAGTGAATTGAAGAATTCCTCTGCTGCATCTGTCACAGATGTGGCAGATGTAGCAGCAGGGAATTCTTTTTACTAGCGGGGATGAAGGAAACATCTGCTGCACGCGGCAGATGTGTTCTTCATCCCCGCGGGGGACACACAGCATCGAAGAGGTTATTTATTTATTTTTTATACTAAAATTATTGTTTTTCAAGGAAGGGCTTATATGTAAAGCCCTTCCATGAAAAACAATTAGGGCTGTCGGCAGACCATTGTTTTTAATGGAGCCACCGGCAGCAGCCGTGGCTACATTGAAAACAATGCAGAGCATCGGGCACCTTGAAAAATGCTCAAGTCTCCCATTGACTTCAATGGGGTTCGTTACTCGAAACGAGCTCTCGAGCATCGCGGAAAGTTCGACTCAAGCAACGAGCACCCGAGCATTTTGGTGCTCGCTCATCTCTAGCCTTGAACTGAAGTTGGGGGGAAAGCAAGCAGAGGTTTTTCACTACAGCACATGTGCTATGTCCCTGCCTCCCAATGCTCAGATCTAAACATGGCCTTGCCTGTGATTTTCCATATGACCTAGAAATATGAAGAGGTCTCCTTTTAGATAGCGGTGTACTGCAAAAACAAATATAATACCTAAATAGTTTAATTTATTCAGTTACATAAGCATACACCGCCAGATACCAGCTGTAGACATTGAGGCAGTAAACAACAGAAAAAAGTAATAAAACTATGTTTTTCTTCATGTGCATAATATATAATAAAAAAAAAGACTCAATGTAAACCAGTAAGCTTAAACCAGCAGCCCCGAAAGGCTTGAAATATGATGTAAAAAAATGAATCTTCAACGCAGTGCTGGATCCATTGTATGACAGGTCTCAGTGGCACTCACCATGTACAACTGACTTATAAAGGGTTTTGTCATAGTTTTCATCATTTTAATACTAAGAATTGCAGTGCATATTGACAGGTTCTCTTTAACCCCCTTGTCAACATCCCCGAATATGTATGGCAGATGTGCGCAGGGACCTGAGCCCGCTCCATACACAGCGGGTGTTGACTGTGTTTGACAGCTCGTATCCAGCTGTTATCAGAGAAAATTCTATTTGCAGCTGTTAATCATTTAGATGCTTTTTCCAGTCCTGACAGCGAGATTTAAATGGCCAAACAGAGATAGAGGGCCCCCTCTATCTCCCGAACAGCCCTGATGCAATGACATCATGGGGTGCTGTTTGGGTGTCATGGCAGTCTAGGGTTTTGTAATGGTGCCCAGGGCTGCCATGTATTTCTGCCTATTAAGACATGCCTATTGCACATCTTAAAAGAGAGCCGATGTACTGCGATACTTCTGCAACAACTGTAAAAGCAATTGTTTGATTGCTTATACAATATACTGTAATACTGAAATATTGCAGTGTATTATATAAGAGTTCAAACGACTGCAAGTTCAAGACCTCTATGGAAACTAAAAAACTATGTATAATAAACGTTTTGAGTATTAAAAAGAACATTTAAAAACATGACCAGTAAGCCTGCAGGGAGGCGTATAGGGAACATGGGACCCCCTCGGGATCAGTTGGGGTCTCAGTGTAGAGACCCCCACCAATCAGCAAGTTAACCCCTCATCCTATGTATATGGGATGACTTGTGTTCGTGGTACAACCCCTTTCACCATAGAACAGGAGCTGTATGCAAATGTATTACTGGCATCCTCTGTAAAGAGAAGCCGGAATGAGTACCCAAAGAAAGGCTCTGATAGGCTGACCAAGATGATAAACAGCTCAGCCAGTATATCTATCAGTACTATAATAGAAGGGTGATGTTTCTCCCTAGATGTCCAGTGCCAGATGCCACTGTGCATGTGCCAGCAAGCCCATCACGTGGTCTGGCGCTAACATCACACCGGACCTGTGCATGCACGTCAGTGCCAGTGGCGCTGAGACAGTACCAATAAACAAACCCTCATACAGCTTCTTTGACAGAAAAATAAAAGTTTTATGTTTTTTTTTTTTAAGTGGGAAGGAGAAAACTAAATTCAAAAATGAAAAATAGCCATATCCTCAAGGGGTTAAAAATACTAGTGACCCTTTTATGTAGATTTTAGGTTTTCAAGTGTTGGAAAGATACAGATAATTGCTTTTGGGTCAAATAGTAGCAAATTACAATGTATAAGCTCCTCTCTTCCATAAAACCATGTGTCCTGAGTTTCGGAGACCCCTTTAGGTATGTAGCAGTCATATCTTGAATTTCTTCTCACAGATGCCACCAGAACATCTTCCCACACAATATATTATGGCAGATGTTTAATGATTATGTCTATTTGCTAATAATTATTTTTTTTAATGTATCTAAGTATCGGACGAGAAAACAGCCAAATTAATGTTCTGCCTTGTTAGCAAAAATGGGTTTCGCACAATCCAAATCCTAATTGAAATCAGAATGGTAATGAGCTGTGGCACACAGAGAATACATTAATTAATGACTGTTACTTAGGGGAAAAAAGAGCAGCCATAGGAAGTTGCCTCTTGTGAAAGTTGGCAAGGAACTCTTATATTCATGAGGAGGGATCGGGTGTCATAAAAAGAACATACCTAGTACCATTGTAAGAGGGTATCCTATTGAAGAAGGGTATTTCTATGTATTGTTCTCTTACCTATTGTTTTGTGGAAACATTTGTTTTAATACTGTGCGCCTTGGGTGCTGGGAGGGCAAACCGTGGCTGGCGCAAAATGCAACATCATCCAGGCAACCAGAGTGAGGTTTAAATTGGATGGACATGCCCACCCCTTGGGAGGGTGAGTCAGTATAGAGAAATTGAAAGTAGACCGAGAGAGTCTGTGAAGTGCCGAGCTTAAGGCCTATGAGTTAGAGAAGTGGGGACATGCTTCTAATCCACTGATTGTGCCCCCCAGTGCCTGGGGAGAAAGAAGTTCTGCATAACGTTAATAAATCAGTTACGTTGGATGTGAGCTTCATTTCCTCTTGTGGCGGTGAGACCAAGCCTGGAGATCGGAAAGAGTACCGGTTGGTCTCAGCAGTAGACAAAGTGGTGTCTGAGGGATCGATCCTAAGCAACCAAAGCAGGGCTGATTATGTGGACCCAAGGCTCCCCTTGGAAGACTCGGAGTCCCCAGAGACTTCAACACTCGTCAGCTAATCCCGATCCTGGAGATTTGGACTCTGCTTATTGGGATGTGAGAAGCTGAATGGTCATATCAATGTTTTGCTTGCCACCTGGGCTTTTCTCTGACCAGACTGTTAGGAGGTGCTGGGATCAGTGGATGTGTGGGGGCACACAAGGTGACTGGGCTCAGGACCCCCAACAAACCACCAGTAGAGAGGATCATCTGATCATCCGACAAGCATGAGCAGCTTCAACTGTTTTGTTGTCCACCATCCAGAGACAGGTGGCGCCATTGTTACATCCCTGTGTCTGTCGGAACCATTTCCAGGCGATTGTCTGAAGGACATTTGGTCTCATGGGGCCCATTATATGCACTGCCTTTGACACCCACCACTGCCTCCGATTGCAGTAGTGTTGTGAATGACGAAACTGGACTGCTATTGAGTGAAAGTGGGTTGTCTTCAGTGATGAATCCAGGTTTAGTTTGAGCACCGACAATGGCCATGTTCATGTCTGGAGACCTTGGGGTGAGCGCCTCAATTCTGCCTTCATTGTGGAGCGGCACACTGCCCCCATTGCTGGTGTGATGGTCTGGTGTTGAAGGGAGGGGGTGAGGGTGGCGATCATATATGACAGTTGGTCACTCCTACTCACTCCACCTAGAGACAGCAAACAGGGTACTACAGCCTTCATGCCTGCCCGTATCAAATCTTGTGCCCAAGCAAGAGGCAGCCCAACAGCGTGCTAGAGCCTCCATACATGCCCATATCACATCTTGTATCCAAGGTCGAGGCGGCTCAACAGGGTACTACAGCCTCCATGCCCACCCATATCACATCCTGTATCCAATCTAGAGGCAGCCCAACAGCATACTAGAGCCTCCATACATGCCCGTATCACATCTTGTATCCAAGCTGGAGGCGGCCCAACAGCGTACTAGAGCCTCCATACATGCCCATAACACATCTTGTATACAAGCTAGAGGCAGCCCAACAGGGTTCTAGAACCTTCATGCCCATCTCTATCACATCTTGTATCCAAGCTAGAGGCGGTACAACAGGGTACTAGAGCCTATATGCCCGACCATATCAAATCTTGTATCCAAGCCAGTGGCAGTACAACAGGGTACTGGAGCCTATGTGCCCGCCCGTATCACATCTTGTATCCAAGCTAGAGGCGGCCCAACAGCGTACTAGAGACTCCAGGCCTGCCCGTATCACATCTTGTATCCAAGCTGGAGGCGGTACAACAGGGTACTAGAGCCTCTGTTTAAGGTGTCAGTTCTCCACAATAAAATATCCTTTTGCTCTGATATTGTAATCATTTAATTATAACATTGTTACAATCACACAGAGAAAGTTTCATTCCATTCTGGAAACTCCTTCTAAGGCCGCCTGCAGACGAGCGGAAATCCCGCCGCGGGATTTCCCGCGGGATTTCCGCCGCTGAAAGTCTGCATAGGAGTGCATTACAATACGCACTCCTATGCAGACGGCCGCGGTTTGGCCGCGCGAAATCTCGCGCGGCAAACAAACCGCGGCATGTTCTAATTTTGTGCGGAGCACGCACTCACCTGGCCGCCGCCTCCGGTCTGCGCATGCGCCGGCTGCGCGGCAGCCGGCACATCAAAGAGCCGGGACCGCCAGGCGCGGGTGAGTACGCGCTCGCCCCTGCAGGCTCTGGGGTCGGATCGCGCGGCGAGATTTCTCGCTGCCGGATCCGACCCGCTCGTCTGCAGGCGGCCTAAGTAATATTTTTTTTACAATGAGTGTATATGAAGTTGTTTCCATGGGTTGCATTTTGTGCTGTCTTTCTGCTAATTAGTCTGTATATACTGTAAGTGCATGCAGAGAACATTAATATGGTCTGTATGATTATTGACTTCTCCACTACAAGATTTACAGTAGCTGGAAGAACAGGGTGTTCTGTGCTGAAAGCCGTGCACTTATGTGATGAAATTCTGTTATGGGGACAATAAAAATATCCCTAAAATAGCCAGGAGAAGGGATTCCAGAGTTGTGGATCGCTGCAGTGTCTGTTCCCTGCACTGAGGACATAATTAACAGACAGCATCAAATCTACCAAATATGTTATGGAAGTGTTTTTGCATCTTTTTATTTTTGGCAAATCTTTATGAGCATGGTACAGTACAATGCAATAATGTATAATGACAGGACTGAAACAGTATGAGTATATGCAAATATACACACCCATATAGTAATAGGAAATAATGCTACGGGAGACGTAGGATATAACATGACCAACGCAGGTGTTATCAGGTGTTATCATAGTGCAAAGAAGTTATGAAATTTATATAAATAGGTCAGATGAGATCAAAAGGGTCGGGAGGGGGGGGGGGTTGAGTTTGCTGATGTATTTGGGATGGGACTGAAGGCAGGACTTCCAAGGGGGCCGGATATTGAGAAAGTAATTATGGTTCTTCTGGCCCCGACTACAGAGTTCTTCTAAGCAAGCAATTTGATACTTTATCTAGCCCCACTGAAGTGTCTGGGGGGCTTTTAATTGAGCCAATCAATGGGAATCAGGAATTTGTCAGCCAGTATAAGGTGTGTAGAAATAGATATTTTCCTTAAAGGAGATGTCTCGAGGAAGCAGTTAATTTTTTTTTTTGCCCAGTCCCCCCCATTAAACACACATTACTAAGCCCCCCTGTAAATGACATTTCTAGCTGGTTCGTACTTACCGTTCCAGCGTTTCAGCAACTTATAAAAGTTTCCTCAAGATGGCCGCCGGCTCTTTCCCCGTCGCTCGCTGCAGCCCGACGTGCGCGCTCCCGAGACGCCGCCAGCTGTGTCTCCATGGCAACACGACGCCCCGCAGCCGCCGACCAGACGCCCACCGCCAGGCAGCAGGTAAGCGGCGCTAGCCCCCGGCTCCCCAGCGCTAGACCCTCAGCCCAGGTGAAGGCCCCGGAGCCCAGCGCTAGTTCCCCCGGCCTAGCGGCAGCCCCCCCCCGGCGCAGCGACAGCCCCCCCCCCATCGCAGCGACAGCCCCCCCATCGCAGCGGCAGCCCCCCCCGGCCTAGCGACAGCCCCCCCGGCGCAGCCCGGCGCAGCGGCAGCCCCCCCCGGCCTAGCGACAGCCCCCCCGGCCTAGCGACAGCCCCCCCGGCCTAGCAACAGCCCCCCCGGCGCAGCAGCAGCCCCCCCCGGCCTAGCGACAGCCCCCCCGGCCTAGCGGCAGCCCCCCCCGGCGCAGCGGCAGCCCCCCCCGGCGCAGCCCGGCGCAGCGGCAGCCCCCCCCGACCCCCGACCCATCACTTACCTGGGAGGCTTCTCGGGGCTGCTGGGCTGGGCTGGGCTTCTCCGCTGGGCAGCTCCAGTTTCTGCACCTTCCTCTAACAGAGGATGGTGCAGAATGGCCGCTTCAGCGCGCTCCCGAGCAGTGACAGCTCGTCTGCGCATGCGCAGAAGAGCTGTAGCGGGGAGCACACTGAAGCGGCTCGTGCTGAATGGAGAAGACCGGACTGCGCAAGCGCGTCTAAAAAAGCAAGCTGCCAGCGAATTTAGACGGAACCATGGAGACGAGGACGCTAGCAACGGAGCAGGTAAGTGGAATAACTTCTGTATGGCTCATATTTAATGCACAATGTACATTACAAAGTGCATTAATATGGCCATACGGAAGTGTATAACCCCACTTGGTTTCGCGAGACCACCCCTTTAAGAGACAACCTTCTAAGGGGAGCATTAAAAGAACTAGTTCAGGGGTAAATTCAATTTGGTATAAGCAAATCTTGTTTATTTTGCCTTCCACATTGCGCCAGAATGGCATTGTTAAAGGGCAACTCCACCATAGATGGTATAGGGTACCCGATTCTCGTTCGCACCTCCAACACATCTCGATAGGATCTGTATGCATGAGTGCTAGTTTCTTAGGAGTTCTAAATCACCTGGTAACCACTTTAAAAGCATTCTACTGGGTGGTAACGCACCATGAGAACCCGTGAGATCTTGGCAAAATTTGTGTGATCTTGTGTGGAAGAAACATAGTGCCAAAAATTCACTCTCCCACTCAGCCAAGTAATAAGGCTTTGTTGGACCTTGTTTTGAGAGAAGCTTGTTGTAAAGGTATGAGATCAGGCGTTTTGTCATAGGTGATATTGCCACGAGTGTCTTGTACCAGGTTAGGGCTCTCACTGGGTTATAGGACCTAAGAAAGTCTGTGCGTTTTGAGATAAAGGGGCCACCTGGGAATATTGTAGTTGGTCTGAAGTTGTGTGATGGATGTAATGTTTTGGTTACTAAATAGTTCTCCAATTAGGACCCTATTGAATATGTTCCATACACCTAAGGGGTCAATAAAATCTGGTGTTACGAGATTGGGATTAGATGGGACGAGGTAAATGGAGAAAGGGGAGTCTGTGCATTGATTTTCTTCCAAGTCTGTATCATGCCCCCAAATTCAGCATCTAATTGTGATGAGAGGAGAGTTTCCATGTGGATATTAGGTCGGAGGTTTTAAAATTATATAGGGCCGTCTGAATATGAACTTGGGTGTGTGAAGGGTGGAGAAGTTCCATATGCAGGCAAAGCTGGAAGGACTGACAGTATAGCTCTATATCTGGGAGGTCGAAGCCTCCTAAAAGATTTGAGAAGTTGTAATAAATTATACGGCCGACACAATTTTGAAGACTTCCATAGAAAGGAAGAGAAAAGTTTTCTGATATTCTTGAAAATGCGCAGAAGACCTGTGCGGCGCGAGCACGCCGGAGCGGCCCCATTCAACAGAACAGAAGAGCGGACTGCGCAAGCGCATCTAATCGAGGGAGAAGAAGGCTTCAGTCGGCGCCATGGAGACGGGGACGCCAACACCGGAGGGGGGTAAGTGTATAACTTCTGTATGGCCAATATTTAATGCACGATGTACATTACAAAGTGCATTAATATGGCCATACAGAAGTGCTTAACACCGCTTGCTTGCGCGGGACAACCCCTTTAAGGGAAAATTTAAGTTTTAAGTAGGTTCTTTCTTCCCATCCAAGAGAACATTGGAATATCTAATGTTTTTAATTGAGATGCAATATTTCTATGAGGACTCTTAGATAGTTAAGGCAAAAGACAGTGGCCATGTTAGCTGAAGTTTGATCCCTAGGTAAGTAATGTGTGAGGATTGCTATTTAAATGAAAATTTTATAGATAGTCTATCTCTCCCTGCTGCCGGAATGTTTATGGCCAAGATCTCACATTTGGGGAGATTAATCTTAAAAATAGAAAGCTGAAGGAAATGTTCTAATAGTTGTAATAAGGACGGGAAGGCTCATGAGGAATTCCTGAAGATCAGCAGCATGTTGTCCCCGAAGGCTGCCACATGATGGGCTACCCTGTCTATATGGAAACTTTGGTTACTGGTGTTGTTATATTGTCTGGATTAATGTTTCTAGGGAAAGAATGAAGAGGAAGGGCAAGAGAGGGTAGCCCTGGCGAACATAATTATGTATGTCAAAAGAGCATGAAAGAAGACCATTTATTTTAAGTCTTGAATGTGAGGATGAGTGGAGAGCTAAGATGAGATCAATACATTTCTTGGGAAATCTAAATTTCACTTGTGTTTGTTCCAGGTAGAGCCAGTCTATCCTGTCAAATGCTTTTCAGCGTCATTGCTTAGTAAAGTTAGGAGAAAGTTGTGCTTTTTGGCATACCCAATAGCATATAGGACTCGCTGGGTGTTATGTCTGCCCTCTCTGTTTTTGATGAATCCAGATTGTTCAGGGGCGATCAATTTCAGAAGTAGGGCCAATTCTATGAGCTATTATTTTGGACCAAAGTTTTATATCCGTGTTGAGAAGGGAAATGGACCTAATTGCTTTGCCTTCTTTGTGGAGAATGGTGATATGAGTTTATAGGGAATGGTAGTTGGGTAAGGCACCTTCAAAGAGAGTATTAAAATACGATGTTAAAGGTTGGGGCAGGACGTCAAGGAATTTTTTATAATACATTATGGGAAAGCCAATCCGGGCCTGGACTCCATCCATTGGGAATGGTTTTTAGTGCCTCTTTGATTTCTTTGGCCGTGACAGAAAACAGAAGAGATTCTGACTCTTCAGAAGAGACAAGCGGAAGACCAATAGTGTCAAAAAAGGACTTGATAGCTCCTAGCTTTGAACTGGATTCTGCCAGAGTTTCCCCGGAACATATGTTGTATAAAGTATTGTAGAAGGATGAAAAACACCGGGCAATGTCTTTGGTATCCGTCAAGAGGTCACCTTGAGGAGAATTCATTCAAGAGATTGTGGTAGACCCCTCAGATTTTCTAATCAAAGCTGACATGACCCTCCCTCCCCCTTGTTGCCATGAGCATAAAACTAAAAGTTTGTCTTGAGATAGGATTTGGCTGATTTGCTATTTAATAAATCCTTAAAGGGGTTGTCCCGCGAAACAAAGTGGGGTTATACACTTCTGTATGGCCATATTAATGCACTTTGTAATGTACATCGTGCATTAATTATGAGCCATACAGAAGTTATTCACTTACCTGTTCCGTTGCTAGCGTCCCCGTCTCCATGGTGCCGTCTAATTTCAGCGTCTAATCTCCCGATTAGACGCGCTTGCGCAGTCCGGTCTTTTCTCTTCTGAATGGGGCCGCTCGTGCTGGAGAGCTGCTCCTCGTAGCTCCGCCCCGTCACGTGTGCCGATTCCAGCCAATCAGGAGGCTGGAATCGGCAATGGAACGCACAGAGCCCACGGTGCACCATGGGAGAAGACCTGCGGTCCACCGTGGGTGAAGATCCCGGCGGCCATCTTCGCAAGGTAAGTAAGAAGTCACCGGAGCGCGGGGATTCGGGTAAGTACTATGCGGGGTTTTTTTTAAACCCCTGCATCGGGTTTGTCTCGCGCCGAACGGGGGAGCTATTGAAAAAAAAAAAAAACGTTTCGGCGCAGGACAACCCCTTTAAGTTACTTCCTCAGCAACATCAAGGAATTTAGTTCCACAACTGCTAAAGATTTCTTGTGGAATTTTTTCCGGGACGCTATGTGACTAGGCAGTGCAGAGATTTGTTGCAAATTTTTTTTTTTTCACATAAGAGCCTAGGGAGATGAATTCTCCTCATATAAGCGCCTTGTGTGCCTCACTGACTGGGAAACAGAGATAGCCGAATTCAGCTTGAAAAAAGATTGGAGCTTAATCTATCGAGAGTTTCTTGTGAGTCTAGTAATGTTCGTTAAGCTTCCATAACCACTCCTCGTTCAGCAAATTTGATATAGATAGTGTTAAGTAAATAGGGGCATGGTCCAACATGGTTATGTTACCAATAGAAGAGTCCACTACCTGTCGCAAAAATTGTTACTCAATAATAAATAATCCAATCTCTGGTAGGATTTATACACCCTGGAAATTAATATATACTCTCCCGTGCCAGTATGAAACCGACGCCACACATCACTAAGACTCATGTCTGATAGCCTCTGATGGAGTCTCCTTAATGATCTGAAGGGGAAGCCTGAGCACGAGAAGGAGGAATCTACAAGTGGGTTGAATGCTACAATGAGCAGTAGGCCTTTTTTAAACACATCAATTTTAAACATGATTTCTCTGATCCAACTGATAGTACAGTTGGGGCATAAAGGTTGCACATTGTGATAGGCAATGAATCCAAATTGCCTTTCAGAAACAAGTATGTCCCCTCTGGATCAATAATAGAGGATTGATGTCTAAAGGGGACTTACTTATTAGAGATGAGCGAGCATACTCCATAAGGCAAACTACTCGATCGAGTAGTGCCTTATTCGAGTACCTGCCCGCCCGTCTCTAAAGATTCGGCTGCTGGCGGTGGGCGGGGAGCGGTGGGGGAGAGCGGGGAGGAACAAGAGGGGAGATCTCTCTCTCCCTCTCTCCCCCCCGCTCACCCCTGCTCACCGCCGCAACTCACCTGTCACCCGTGCCGACAGCCGAATCTTTAGAGACGAGCGGGCTGGTACTCGAATAAGGCACTACTCGCTAGAGTAGTTTGCCTTAGCGAGTATGCTCGCTCATCTCTATTCCTTATGTATGCCTATGCTCACACCCCTAGAGGTATGACTCAGATTGGGGGTATACATGGTCCTGAAATGTGTTTTCTGTAAAAACAGGATGTCAGTATTAACTTTCAGTATTAATGATAAAATGCTACTGCGTTGCAGCCATTAAACAAAAGTTTGCTTCCTTTAATGTTAAGTGCCGCCTTAGTGGAATGTGGAGGGCAGACTAGCAATTCTGATAAGCACCTGCGTAAGAATAAACTGTGAACCTGTAAAGTTCCGAAGAACAACTTGAAAGTACTCCTCAAGCATTAGCACATAGTATGGCCTAAGCATGAGTTAAAATACGAAAATACTAATAACAGCGAAAAGGTCAGGGAGAGGAAGGAGAGGAAAAAGGTAGCAGGAGGGGAGGAAGGAAGGGAGGACAGAAAAATAAATGTCAATCCTGATTGAATGAACTACCCGCACCCCCAGAAAAATTAGTTGTAACATCAAAGTTTCAATAAGGTGAGTTCAGGGGACAAGAAAAAAAAGTAATCCATGAGGATCCATTCTAGCTCAGTCCAATTTATTAGGTGATGTCACTTGGGCTTGTGGATTTGGAAGAATGTTTCTACTTTAGGCGACTTAGGTTTCTACACTGTTGACCATGTGTTGGGGAAGGCAGCTTGGGAAGGACATCTACCTCCATCTACCTGGAGGGTATATCCATAGGAGTTACAACCAGAATTTCTCAACATGACATTAAGTCTTTGGATAGCGGATCGTGGCCCTATTTCTCTTAAAGACAAATGACAAAGAGGTAGAGCCAGTGGTAAGGGATTTTAAGGCTTCTGAATTTCTCAGCGAGAGGCTTTAGTGCTTTGCACTAACCTGGTGTAGATGGCGTCAAGTTCTGATAAAAGTGCAATGTAGCACCTTCCTAAATGATATCACCCTGTTCTCGGGTCTTGGAGAGAATAAGGGCCAAATTAATGTAGCTTAGCAGGCCGCATATAATGTCCGTGGATGGGTCAGTAGGAGCAGGCTTTGGGCGTAAAGTTCTATGTACTCTCTCTATTATTATTTTGTCAGCTCTTTGTAACCCTACCAAATCAGTAAATATGGCACACCAAGGTGGGAGTGTTGATCAAAAGGTTTCAGGGAGACCCCTAAATTCTTATGTTCTTCCTTCTATTCTGATACTCCTGGTCCTCCAGTAGGAAATATGCTTGGTTTATCCAGACATTTGGCAGGAGCACATGTTCCTTCATAGCAATACTAAAATGGTTAACTGCTTGCTTTGTCTGCTCCAAGGCTCCACTCTATACCCAATGGGACGTATGTCGGCTTTTTTATCTGCTAGCTCACTAGCTATGGGAGCCAAAACCTTTGTGATGACTTTTTTAAGGAAACCCCTTGAGATAGATAAAGATTCAGTACCTCCTGGCTTTTCAGAAATGCTATCAGCATTATATTCCTCCGCACTGCAGTGTGCTTAGTTGGATGTTGGTACCATCTTGAGACCACGTGCCGGAGAAGCAGCCAGCTGTTTACTGAAATATTTCTTCATCTCAGGTTGCTGTCTACCGGCCCCATGCCGCTGTGATGTGTCCCTCCGGTCCTCACCATCTTGCAGATAAGCTGTTGTAGATAGGGTTAGAGGCATTCTGGTTTGGAGCTCCCGTCTCAAACTTCCACCATGCTGTTGTCAGGCTCATCTCCCTGCTTTTGCATCTTCAAGAGAACTTTTCATATCCCAGCAGCACCATAAAATTAAGGCCCTTTTACACGGGACGCTGGGTTTTGAACAATAATCGTTCCCTGTAAAAGCATACAGAAACTGAATGCCTGGATGAGTATTGTCTAGTCATTCAGTTTGAAGCATGCTTAAAATTCTGAACGACCATCATTCAGTGTAAACAGTAGCCGTTCAGTAGTGAGCAGCCTCTGATTACAGTGAATGGAGAGGGGTGAGTGGAGAGCGAGGAGAGAACTCTCCTCCAGCCACCCCAACCCTCCTGCTGACCACTCTGTGAGCGATCCAGCGATACTTGCTCCTGTGTAACAGCACAGGAGTGAGAATACATGGGATGAGTGTTGGGTATCGTTTGTCCAACACTCGTCCCGTGTAAAAGGGCCTTAAGCTATGGTATTGCTAGGGGACGTGACAGGGAGCCGGGTGACTTGTATAGGACAGCACGCGCACAGGACTCTGAAAAGTGTCATATTTTCTTGCCGCACGCTCACTTCAATGGGGGACATCACTGAATTGCAAGAGCAGGTGAGTATAAAAAATACCTCCCCTGGCTCCTAGTGACATTCCCTAACATTGGGATAACTTAGTTTATGGTGTATAGGGATGTGACAGGTTCCCGTTATAGAGAACCAGTCAAATCCCATGGGCCCATAAGGTTACAAGCTCTTGGGGCCACTGAATCAGGGGATGTAACTGTTATACTCACCTGCCTCCCTGTATCCTCAATGTCCTCCTGGGAAGTGATAACAGAGCGGCTTATTTTTCAAAAAGCTCAAATACTTTTTTAGACATACCCTGAATGGCCACTTTACTAGAAACCCCAATCTAGTAGTATTTTTAACCTCCTTTGACCATTACAGCAGCAATTCATCCTGGCACAGATTGCATTAGGTCTTGAAATCATTCTGCAGGAATATTGGCACACACGGACAAGAGAGCTTCTTGCAGTTGTTGCAAATTAGAAGGAGGTACTGACATGCTGACAATACACACATCTTATAAAGTCCCTACAGAAAACAATGATGCACTCATTTGTTTTGAATTGAGTTTTTCTTTTCATGCATTTGGAAAGCATCATACTTGGACTGCAGTATCTCCTACAGTCAAGTTTCTGCCTAGGAGCATTCGCTACTGGTCTCTCTCATGAATGCACACACGTTCAGCTTCTCCCCTCTTCTCTCTGATAGGCTGTGTAGCATAACTACACCCACTCAATACTACACAGCTATCTCTTTGTCTATCTCATCCTCTCTCTCAGTAGCTGCTGATTCCATTTTCCCTCACTGCTGATAAGAGCAGAAAATTCAGCCCTCTATAATAGTAGCTTTCTCTACTCCTTGTCCTCCTGTCTTTTCCACCATCCCCTGATATTGTCAAATAGCTCTCTGTAATAGTACCTTTATTTCCTCTGCTTTCTGTCCTCCTGATCTCTTCCACCATCCCTAGCATTGTCATACAGCTTAGTAAAAAAAGCAGTAAATGCATGCTCACGACACAGGAGCAGGCTAGTGGAGGAGTCAGTCAGTTTACTCTAACTGATAGAATTTGCCAACATTTCAGTCCTCCAGTCTGCAGCCCCTTGAAAAACAAGAGTAGCATAGAAATCAAGCAATTAGAAAATTTTAAAGAAAAACAATCACAAAAAGTCTTTCTTTCCAAAAACACATTGATTAAAAGAGAAATAAAAAAGAGGTCCAAAGTGTGCATAACCTTTAACAGCATACCATGTGGTCATGAGGGGAACTACGAGTAACATTTCTAAAAGCTTCTAATCTATAGCATGTGGGCGAAATAAAGCAAGGGGATCCAAGTATGATATATGAATATTTCAGGCACCCTTTATCTGCACCCTTCAGGAGCTTAGAAATCTCAGAACTTCACCCGTTCCATCTCTGTTGTTACAGCCAATACTATTCATAAAGAACAAAGCTTTAATCCTATAACTGAAGCTATTCACACGGCCTACAACCCAAATCCTCTCAATTGTCAGCAATCCAGAGCTAAACCTTTTACACTCATCTACATAACTGCTGAATCTCATTACATGAGATTGGGTACATAGAATGTCATATTTTATTTTTATTGCCTCTTTTCCTTTTCTGGTGTCCTCAGCACATTTCCGAACTTTTTTTTTTTGCATAACACACCTAATAGCTTTAAAAAAAAGTCTCGAAACTTTTCAAGGCATAAGTTTAGATTCTTAAGCAGAACTGAGGAGCTGGTATGGTGCTGCACTATTACGCCTTCTATTATTTAATAACTCTGTTCCACTTAGCTGGTCAACCCTGCTTTCAGCTGTTTCAGTAGTCATTCTCATTATAGATGATGCAACGATGCGTGAAGCCTGGAGATACCAGCTAGCTCCAATCTATATAGAACATGTGCAAAGCTAAATCACTCTGCCATGTTTTTAGAACTTTTGCTAAGATTCGAGGGACTCTTGACGAACTATTCTGGAGATTTTGTAAAAATAAACTCAAATAACAGGAAAGACGAAAGCAAGAAAGAGACCAGTGAGACCTGAGGTACTGTTGCAGTCTCTTGACTATGTTGGTAGACCCTGAAGATACCTTGAACATCATGAGGCATCATGAAGCAAACCATAAGCTTTTTTTTGCATGTGAAGTTCACACCCTTCACATGCAAGTCCAAGAAGTCTCCCCTCTTTCTGGGACCCTCCTGAAGGCTCTGGGAGATTTCATAAGCATATTTAATATTTATGTCCCATTTAGGTGGAGTCACCTTTATCATATGATGCAATAACTTGAGAAGCAGCTCCAACAAACATTTTCACCGAAGGGTCTCCACCAGCCTTGATCTAGTCCATTCCCCTATAGGGCATGACTAAGTGAACCCCATCCCAAATCCCCATAATTACTTGCTACTCTCTGATTATTACTGTATTCATCATCTTTCAGCTCATTTATCTCTTACAGTGCGGTGAATGAACATTAGCATTGGCTTAGTGCATGGATGCCGATGGTGTTCCAGTCAGATGAACAGAGCAGCTGCTTATCTTGTACTGCACATTTGCTGCCAACCCTAGTCCACCTGGACCTATAAGCAGCTGGCAGACATCTTGGTAATTATTATGCATTTGCATACTTAATTTTAGAGTTTAGAAATTTCCCAAGTTCCCCCCCAAAAAAGAACTTTAGGTCAATAAAAAATTAAATACATGGATACCAGAGCATGGGGCTATTAAGAGTGTTTGATGCTTATCACACCAGACCCTCATCTCTTCCCAGTGAAATTTAGAGAGGATGCCAGCTCTTTAAAGGGAACCTGTCACCTGTTTAGTCAGCATAAAACCCATGGCATGATGCTATAGCACTTGGAAACTGCTGTACACAAATATTATAAAATCGCTGTGTGCCATTCAGCATAAAAACTTACTTTCATTGCAGCACAGACAATGTGCAAATCACATCCCCGGAGTCCCCTGGCAGTGCCAAAGCTTTCCTGAGTCATGGAGTCACTGATGTAACCATGTACAGCTCTCATTGATTGACACCCTTCTGGGTCTGTGACATCAGCAGTGATGAAATTGTGTGCGTGCTCTGTCCACCTCTGACTTTGTAAAGGAGCCTTGTAAATTCTACTTGCAAAATCCAGCAAGATATAGAGTATACAAAATGTCCAAAGTGTACAAGTGAAGGGAGCCAAAGAAGAAACATGTGGCTATGGGTGCCTACCCACTAGCGATATATTTTCTTGCGATGCGAGAGTGAGTGCCTCTTCGATATCACTCAGTGTTGTCAATGGGGCCAGCGGCAGCAGCACCAGCCCCATTGGAAACATAGTGAGTACATTGCGGATTTCTGCCACTGATGTCACAGCTGTGACAGAAGTCTGTGATGCTATCCAATTGCTTTCAATGGGGCCAGCACTGCTGCTGCCTCATTGAAAGCAGTGGGTTACAGACAACCCCCACAGCAATGATTTTCAGGGAAGGGCTTGAAATATAAGCCCATCCCTGAAAATCATCCCTAGCTGTAAAAAAAGTTAAAAAAAAAAATATATACTCACCTAGAAGAGCCGCCCAACTTCTCTGTGCGGCCCCAGCAGTCGTCTTCTGTTTTCTGGAGGCCGGGAATTGAAAAATCCCTACCCCCAGAAAGCACTGGTCTCATTGGCTGAGCGCTCAGCCATTCAACGAATTCAATGAATGGCTGCGCTGCCTGTGATTGGCTGAGCGCTGTGACCAATCACAGGCAGCACTTAGCTGTCATTCAATGGCCGAGCGCTGCCTGTGATTGGCTGAGCACTCAGCCAATGAAACTAGCACTTTCTGGGGGCAGGAATTTTTCAATCCCTGGCCTCCAGAAGACAGAAGGTGACTGCCGAGGCCAGACAGAAGAGCCGGATGGCTCTTCTAGGTAAGTATAATTAAAAAAAAAAAAAAATTTACAGCTAGGGATGAGTTTCAGGAAAGTGCTTATATTTCAAGCCCTTCCTTGAAAATCATTGCTGCAGGGGTTGCCTGCAACCCACTGCTTTCAATGGGGCTGCAGAAGCGCCGACCCCATTGAAAGCAATGGAATAGCATCATGGACTTCTGTCACAGCTGTGGCAAAAGTCTGCGATGTACTCCCTATGCTTTCAACGGGGCTGGCGCTGCTGCCGCTGGCTCCATTGAGAACACTGAGCGATATTGCAGATTTTTTTTCTGCGCTGTGAGCCTTGAGAGTAAAAATCACAAATGAGTATAAAACCATTGAAAATCCTTGGTTTCATAATCATGTGTTTTCATTCGCTCTCGCATCGCAAGAAAATATATTGCTAGCGGGTAGACGCCCTTACACTGACATTGGTGCTATTCAGGCACAGAACCAGAGGTCTAGGTTGAAGCTCCTGGGTCCTGATGCAAAATATGTAGCAAGTGCTTTCCACATTCCTTGTACAATTTGTAATACTGGTGCTTAATGTGGCAAAGGAGCCTTTGGCCCGCGGTTCAACTGCTGACTTTTTTTGCCCCTATGCTCCTGCATAACAATTATACTCTCCTCAACATTGAAATTGCAACACCAAGAAGGACAAGCTGTAAAGTTATGCAAATCGTGGAATTAGAACATGTCAATAAGCCAAAACGAAAGTAAGATTTTTTTCAGCCCCGTATAACCTCAAAAAAGGGATAAAGTTTTGTGGCATTATTGTGCAATGCCTCCTGTTTGTCGATGTGCCGGTTATCACCACTTGTAGACTGAGAAGGAAAGAATCCTTGAATTAAGACACCTTGGTTTAGCTCTCTGGTAGATCGCCATGTACATAGTCCAAGAGGTCAGTACTGTTCAACATTGAATGTCTTGTACAACATTGAATGTCCCGGTGGTTGGGAGAACAATGATGCTCTCGAATGACAACAAGAGGTGCACAGAGGAAAACCTCTGTATGGATGGATCGTCACATTAAAGAATGACGCATAGTGATCCATTCTGCACTGCGAATGAAAGTGGACATCGCATCCCAAGCTTAGGGCGTCGAATAGTGTCTACACACACCATCAGAAGATGTTTGCAAGACATTGGGCTATGCGCCAGAAGTCCAGCGACAGGTGTCCTCATCCTACCACTCTCAAAGGCTATCATGGTGCAGAGCAAGACGGCAATGGAAGCTGGAATAGAGGTCTATCCTCTTCAGCGATGACTGCTGTTTTGTCTCGGGCACAATGATAGGCATAGATTGGTTTGGAGACCACTTGGGCAAAGCTATGAAGAGGCCTTCATAATGTAACGTCACACCATTCCTACTCCCAGGATTTTTGTGGGATGCGGCATAATGTATGGTAGCCAGAGCCCTCTACTCTTCATTCCAGGTACACTAATAGCTCAGCGTTACACTGATTTGGTCTTACAACCAGTGGTACAGCCATTTCCCTGAAGTGTCCCAGGAGCCGTTTTTGACACCACAATGCAAACTTGGGACGTCATTGGTCAGCAATTGCCAAGGAAGCTGCTAGCAGCGCAACTTGATGATTTGCGTGGACAAATGCATTCAGCGCGGCAGAACATTGCTCATACCACCATTAATAGCTATATTGTTAGCATGCCAAGGTGGGTAAGTGCGTGTATTTCTACAAGCGGCGCTCATATTCGATTCTGAGTAAATTAAGATGTTTTGAGTATTTTTTCCTATTTTTTTATCGTTTACATATCATTAACATCTCTATCAATCCTGCGATTTTCATAACTCCATGACTTTCTTCTTAATGTTGCAATGTCAATGTTGAGGAGTGTATTATCTAAACGCTGAATGGCACTGTTATTTATACTCTGCAAGGCAGTATTTCATTTACTATATATACTTTATTTGCACACTATGTTATGGTTTCATTTGGAAACTATATGATGGTGTTTCTTACGCATTGAAGGGATTTTCTGAGATATATGGGCCACGATTCCAGTTCTCACCACCAGGGTTTGTGTACATGGCTGCAGTAGCGATGTGCCCATATACACATGATGGCTGCAGCTAACCACAGACCCCAACAGCTAACCAAAGACTGCTGAGACCAGTGATTGGCTGTAGCCCTCATGTGTGCTTATGGAAACATTCAGTTCACCTATGTCTTCCGCCGGCCAGTATAGACGCTGATGTTCTAGTAGTCAGAGCAGAACATTGACATGTGCCAAGAAGCCTGACCTGTGCCAGACAGAAAATGCACACAGAATAACCCTCACGCATTTCATGGAAGTCTTCAAACAAAGGCTGGACAAATATCTGTCTGGGATGATTTAGTGAATCCTGCACTGAGCAGGGGGTTGAACCCGATGACCCTGGTGGTCCCTTCCAACTCTACCATTCTAATAGATAGCCCTCAGTCATAGTGTAGTGTACAGAAGTTCAGGAATGGAAGGTTCTGGAAGGTTCTGATTGATCTATGTAGTCTAAAGCTTATGTGTATTGTCAGTGTGTTATATGTGGATGAATATGTGTATTGCCTAGCTGCAGCACTGAATGAGTTACTGTCTGGGTCATGTCTGGAAATGTATCTTTCGTAAGTCATGTGACCATGTTTGACATATGTGTTTGCAAGGTGGACGATTGGGTCTTTGTCCTTTAGTCACAGTCTGGTGTACTTGTAGTGGCCCAAAGTCTATATATCTGGCCCCTCCATAATTGTCATGTCTTCACTGTTGATGCACTGTAGAAATTGTCTTGTCTCTAGTTATGTGTATTGCACAGCTGCAGCATGTAAGAGGTTAATGTCTGTGAATGGCTGGGATATGTCTGGAAAATGTAATGTTTGCTTACCCACGTGATGTTGTATGATATAAATATGAGTGCAAGGTGTGTTTAGAGAGGTCTCTCTGAAGTTCTATCTTCTGCAATGGTTGAGAGTGGAGCGAGAGTGCCGGCCACATGGGGGTACCTTTAACCCTCATGTGGTGAAGAATGGAAGCTGAGGAGAGGTATCCTGATGTCCCCAATTTTAGGATCACCATCTAAGGAGAGAGGAGTCCGCCATGCAGTACTTAATCTACTCATTCTCAAGTGAGTGTCTGCGGAGTGTTGTGTCCCTCTCCAGTGTTATTCTGCACCCCGGAGTGTGCGTGTCCAGGAGCGGAGTCATACAGAAGGCAACTGTGGGCCCAGTTTCATCCCGTGTCCTCCTCCCTGATCGTCTTCTAAACTGTCTTTCCTGTACTTGCGTGTAAAGCTCTATCTTGCAAACAAGAAGTAAAGTTTCCAGTCACTGCCCATTTCCAGTAGTTGAGTTTTCAACGTTAACAGTGTGTGGACTTTATCATTTCTACCGCCGGAGAATCAACGGTGTGAAGGAACGGTGGCATCATGAGTGACAACTTCTTCAGTTCACTACACATCTATACAGGTAAGTGCTGTCCCAGCATTACCTGGAAAAGGCCTAGCGGTGCCTTGGCTCAGGCCATATGCGTCCCTTTGGGGTGGAGTTTGGTATAGCCACCGTGACAAGTGCCATCTTTACCCCCGCCAGCTCCTCAGCGTGTGCCTCATGTCTCGGTCACTGCACAGGTACCTTCAACCTGCATGTGGTGAAGATGGAAGAAGCTGAGTGGTGGCCTAAACGTTTTCCCTAAGACCCATGCTCCAAAGTGTAATTGAAGTGTGGAGTCCGCCGTGCAGAGCTCAAGTTGTCAGAAGTGAGTGACTGGTGGAGAGTTCGCACCTTGCTAGGGAGTACTTTCCAGGAGCGGTGCTGCACAGATAACTTGGACTGTGGGCCCGGTGTCATCCTGTGTCTGCCTCCCTGTCCTCACCACTAACTCTGCCTGCACTGGTGTGTTTAATTGAAGCTCCATCAAGCTATTGTATCCTGTACTTATCTACGGTTATTCAAGTAAAGTTCCAGTTTCTGACCATTCCCGGCAATTGTGTGTTTTCACTACTAACCGCGTGTGTGGACTTTATTACACCTTCAGCTTCACCGTGGAGGAAGGAACAGTGGCGTCACACGTGACAACTGCAGAAACAAGTAACCTTCAAACCAAATTTAATAGCGTGCCCTCGGCTCCTAAGACGTGTCTTTGATTACCCTCCAGGTGACAGATGGTAGTGCCACCATGACAAGGCCCTACTCTAATCCCCGCCGTCTACTAGGCTGCTGTAATGGCATATGCTGGATTCTTTTCTTTTTCTTACAAGTTCCCTTTAAATTATAGCATTTTATTTTACCTTTTTTCCTTAGCTTTTATCTCTTTACCTTCTTCGAAAACATTTTTTTTTTTACCCAGAGGCTGTCATGGAGCAAGAGAAGTAAAATGATGCAGTTCTGGTCTCCAAATTGTATAGTATATATCAAAATAATCAGATTGGGTTTGCCCTTTTAATGATCCTCAATCTCGGCGGTGAGGGACAATTGAGTTGAGCTCTTATTACCATTCCATA
The DNA here is from genome assembly GCF_035609145.1 of Eleutherodactylus coqui. Taxonomy (NCBI): domain Eukaryota; kingdom Metazoa; phylum Chordata; class Amphibia; order Anura; family Eleutherodactylidae; genus Eleutherodactylus; species Eleutherodactylus coqui. The sequence continues at coordinate 57,284,373 of NC_089837.1, read as the reverse complement.
CACAGCGGAGTGGAGACAGCGCGTGTATTTTGCATACATCAGTGTACAGTAATGCAGAGCGCTGGCAATGCCCGGCCTAAACACAACCTTAATGAGTTCAGCTTGTGATTTATGTCTACCAATTGCCAGAGGAATAGTTCAGGTCAAATGCACTAATGCACTGATATAGATTAACTGCTTTGTTTTGCTCCACGGAGAATTTAGTCCCCTCCGGACACAAAAAATCATGGATATTGCTTTTGTTAAGAAATTCAATGAGCCGGTCTTGAGTAAAAGGTGAGTTAATCATTACAGTTCAAAATGGAGGGTTTTTATTGAAACGTGCACAAAAGCAGTATTGGTTGGGTCAGCGTTTCTTAGAAATCAGTATTTGCGAAGTTAGCATCAAAGGGGAGGTAAAAAATACTGTCCTATCCTTACGACGGGTCATCAATATCAAATTGGTGAGGGTCCGCCTCTTTGTACCTCCATTAATCAGCAGTTTAAATTGGTTGTGGCACTTCAGTGTGTGTCGCCTCCCCTTCATTATTACAGGACACAGCACTGTACTTTCAGTAGTGGCTGAATTTGGTATTACAGCTATGGTGAGTGCTAATTTTATTTGTGGGCAATTAATTGTGATTTGTTTTCTCTTTTTGTTTTAGTCCGGACGGCAGTGCCCTTGGGCACAATTTATAGTTGTGAGTGTTGAGGTGCTGAATAATACACGGAGTGGGATATTTTGCTTAAAGCAGAGAGATAAGGCAATTTCCTTCCACACACTCAGTGAATAATAAATGATACACAATTTGCCACAATGGAGGCACCTGTGTCTAGCACATATATATCCTAGGAGCTTACTCTGGATTTCTTATCTCTATCCGTCTTCGTATTTACGTCTCTTTATTTCTTTATCTCCCTCACTGTCAAAACTGACTCTCGTTCTGTTACACAACGAGCTTGTGTGGCGCAGAGTGTTAAGGCATCAGAAATGCAGTCCTAAGCTCTCGCTTATGACCTGAGGGTTGCAATTTCAATCCCTGTTTGTGTTGACTGGCTTAAAATGTGTCCAGATCTAGAAATACTATCTCATCTTTACTTATTGTATCTGTAAATCTGGGGTTATGGTTCAATTCTTGGATATATATTGACAGATCTTCTTTATTTCCCTTCCATATAATTAGAATGTCGTCTATATATCTTTTGTACAGAACCACTCGTGCGTTGGCAAATCTGTTACGTTTCAAGAATACCCATAACCAAATTTGCAAAACTTGGGGCACACTTTGTCCCCATTGCAGTTTCGAATACCTGTTTGTAGAACACTTAATTGTAATAAAAATAATTATTGTCCAATGAATGAATGAAATTGCTTCTACAATGAAGTTCTTCTGCTGACATGGCCTTAAGAGATCTTCGTTTAAGATGATGTCAATGGCTTGAATCCCTAGCGTATGTGAAACATTGGAATACAGTGCCTCGACGTCCAGTGTACACCAAAGACACGATCCATCCCAATCTCTCCCCTCTAAGATATCCAACAAATGCCCCGTGTCTTTTATGTACGAAGGCAATTCAACCACGTATCTTCGTAGCTGTAGATCCACATATTCTGATAAACGGTTAGTAACCGAGCTCATCCCTGCCACAATAGGCTGTCCAGATGGATGGAATATATCTTTGTGGACTTTCGGGATATGATAAAAATACGGGGTTTCTACATTAACCGCACAGATCTATTTTGCTTCTAATTGTGAAATACTATTAGAAGCTACTGCTTTTTCCATCAGCTTTTGCATCAGGGCCACTGAGTCTTTAATAATGTGTTTTACGTATCATGCTTGAGAAAGTCACGGATAGCGACGAAATGCGTTGCATTAAAGTTTTGGAAATCGGAAGGATCCAAGCATTTTTTTTCAATTGTGTGCCCAATTCTATTGAAGGGGCATAATCAGTTAGCAGCTCTCGGCAGGCACAGGATAAGAGGGAAGATTGTGAGGATGCCCACCAGAGAGTTTCTATATGCCTGCTGGGATGTGGAGGTGCTAGCGGTGTTTCCCAGGAGGGTAAGTCCCGATTTTCATTTCACCTTTGTTGTCAGAAATTTGCCATCTAAATTGTGGAGCGCTGTCCTAATTGTATCACACTATGTGCAACCTAGATTTTATTCATTTAGCATTGGAAACAGAAAAGTGATTCTGAGCCACTTGTTTTAACCCCTTAGTGACCAGGCCTATTTGCGACTTAATGACCAGGCCAAATTTTAGAAATCTGACATGTGTTAATTTAACATAGAATAACTCCGCAAATTCTGACATTGTGTTTTCGCCACATATTGCACATCATTTAGGTGGTATAATTTGCATGACGACTCCGCTCTGGCATTGAGGGGGAGGGAATTCCGCCATGGTCTTTCCTGCCTCTACTTCCGCACCAGACGTCTCCTTTCTTAAGTAAGGCATAAAGCATCAATGGCGAAATGTCAAATCCCTTACTGGACAAGGAAAGCTATTGGACAAAATGTGGATTGGACGAAAGAAATTGGACAAAATGTCCTAGTGGACGAGGAAAGCAATGGACAATTTGGATTGGATGAAAAAAATTGGACGAAATGTCTTGAAACCCAACTCAAGTTTAGTTAAGTGAATGTGGCTGAGCTGCGTTACCAGGTATATACATAAAATTCTTGGGGCCGCATAGCAAAACTTAAAACTAGGCCCCCTTCCAGCACCTGCCACCCCCAGAGAAAACTAAAAGTTGCACAAGAAATTAAAATGAATCTTTAATCCTCCAGGACAGCGTACTCATTAGAGTACTGGCTGTAGCAAGGAGCAGCCGGAGATAGTCCACACCACAGAATCTCAAAGTCCACAGCTCATGGTAGCATCAACTTTCAGGCGGGAGGCAGTGGGTAGCAGGCAAAGGTGGAGCCACAATGTCGGGGAAGAGGCTTTCTGCAATTGCTCACAATCAGGTGGGTCCCGGCTGTAAAATCCTCTGCACTTCCTCTAATGTTCATGTCTAGAGATGAGCGAGCACCAAAATGCTCGGGTGCTCGTTACTTGGGACGAAATTATCGCGATGCTCGAGGGTTCGTTTCAAGTAACGAACCCCATTGAAGTCAATGGGCGACCCGAGCATTTTTGTATATCGCCGATGCTCGCTAAGGTTTTTGTTTGTGAAAATCTGGGCAATTCAAGAAAGTGATGGGAACGACACAGAAACGGATAGGGTAGGCGAGGGGCTACATGTTGGGCTGCATCTCAAGTTCCCAGGTCCCACTATTAAGCCACAATAGCGGCAAGAGTGCCCCCCCCCCCTCCCAACAACTTTTACTTCTGAAAAGCCCTCATTAGCAATGCATACCTTAGCTAAGCACCACACTACCTCCAACAAAGCACAATCACTGCCTGCATGACACTCCGCTGCCACTTCTCCTGGGTTACATGCTGCCCAACCCCCCCAGCGCATGACGCAGTGTCCACAGCGCACACCAAAGTGTCCCTGTGCAGCCTTCAGCTGCACTCATACAACACCACCCTCATGTCTATTTATAAGTGCGTCTGCCATGAGGAGGAACCGCAGGCACACACTGCAGAGGGTTGGCACGGCTAGGCAGCGACCCTCTTTAAAAGGGGCAGGGCGATAGCCCACAATGCTGTACAGAAGCAATGAGAAATCCAATCCTGTGCCACCTCCATCAGGAGCTGCACACGTGGGCATAGCAATGGGGAACCCATGTGCCACACACTATTCATTCTGTCAAGGTGTCTGCATGCCCCAGTCAGACCGCGTTTTTTTATAAATAGTCACAGGCAGGTACAACCCACAGCATGGGTGGCTCCCTGGAACCCACCGGCTGTACATACATGTATCCCATTGCAGTGCCCATCACAGCTGAGGTAACGTCCGATTAAATGCAGGTGGGCTTCGGCCCACACTGCATGCCCCAGTCAGACTGGGGTTCTTTAGAAGTAGACACATGCAGTTACAACTCCGTTTGGACCGACAGCATGGGTGGGTGCCAGGAAGCCACCGGCGGTACATAAATATATCCCATTACATTGCCCAGCACAGCTGAGGTAATGTCATGTTTAATGCAGGTGGGCTTCGGCCCACACCGCATGCCCCAGTCAGACTGGGGTTCTTTAGAAGTAGACACATGCAGTTACAACTCCCTGTGGACCCACAGCATGGGTGGCTCCCTGGAACCCACCGGCGGTACATAAATATATCCCATTGCAGTGCCCAACACAGCTGATGTAACGTCAGCTTTACTGCAGGTGGGCAAAAAATTAATTGGATTACACTGTAGGCAAGGGCCCCCCCAAAAAAATTGCCCATGCCCAACCAAGAGGGCAGGTAAAACCCATTAATCGCTTTGGTTGATGTGGCTTAATTTGTTACTAGGCCTGGAGGCAGCCCAGTTAAAATAAAAATTGGTTCAGGTGAAAGTTTCAACGCTTTAATGAGCAATGAAACGTATAAAAATTGTTTACAAAAATTATATGACTGAGCCTTGTGGGCCTAAGAAAAATTGCCCGTTCGGCGTGATTACATCAGGTTTCAGGAGGAGGAGCAGGAGGAGGAGGATGAATATTATACACAGATTGATGAAGCTAAAAGTTCCACGTTTTTGATGGTGATAGAGAACAATGCTTCCATCCGCGGGTGCAGCCTACGTATTGTTTAGGTATCGCTGCTGTCCGCTGGTGGAGAAGAGAAGTCTGGGGAAATCCAGGCTTTGTTCATCTTGATGAGTGTAAGCCTGTTGGCACTGTCGGTTGACAGGCGGGTACGCTTATCCGTGATGATTCCCCCAGCCGCACTAAACACCCTCTCTGACAAGACGCTAGTCGCAGGACAAGCAAGCACCTCCAGGGCATACAGCGCGAGTTCAGGCCACGTGTCCAGCTTCGACACCCAGTAGTTGTAGGGGGCAGAGGCGTCACCGAGGACGGTCGTGCGATCGGCTACGTACTCCCTCACCATCCTTTTACAGTGCTCCCGCCGACTCAGCCTAGACTGGGGAGCGGTGACACAGTCTTGCTGGGGAGCCATAAAGCTGGCAAAGGCCTTAGAGAGTGTTCCCCTGCCTGGGCTGTACATGCTGCCTGATCTCTGCGCCTCCCCTGCTACCTGGCCCTCGGAACTGCGCCTTCTGCCACTAGCGCTGTCGGATGGGAATTTTACCATCAGTTTGTCCGCCAGGGTCCTGTGGTATAGCAACACTCTCGAACCCCTTTCCTCTTCGGGTATGAGAGTAGAAAGGTCCTCCTTATACCGTGGGTCGAGCAGTGTGTACACGCAGTAATCCGTAGTGGCCAGAATGCGTGTAACGCGAGGGTCACGAGAAAGGCATCCTAACATGAAGTGAGCCATGTGTGCCAGGGTACCTGTACGCAACACATGGCTGTCCTCACTAGAAAGATCACTTTCAGGATCCTCCTCCTCCTCCTCCTCAGGCCATACACGCTGAAAGGATGACAGGCAAGCAGCATGGGTACCGTTAGCAGTGGGCCAAGCTGTCTCTTCCCCCTCCTCCTCATCCTCCTCATGCTCCTCCTCCTCCTCCTCAGCGCGCTGAGATATAGACAGGAGGGTGCTCTGACTATCCAGCGACATACTGTCTTTCCCCGGCTCTGTTTCCGAGCGCAAAGCGTCTGCCTTTATGCTTTGCAGGGTACTTCTCAAGAGGCATAGCAGAGGAATGGTGATGCTAATGATTGCAGCATCGCCGCTCACCATCTGGGTAGACTCCTCAAAGTTTCCAAGGACCTGGCAGATGTCTTCCAACCAGGCCCACTCTTCTGTAAAGAATTGAGGAGGCTGACTCCCACTGCGCCGCCCATGTTGGAGTTGGTATTCCACTATAACTCTACGCTGCTCATAGAGCCTGGCCAACATGTGGAGCGTAGAGTTCCACCATGTGGGCACGTCGCACAGCAGTCGGTGCACTGGCAGATTAAACCGATGTTGCAGGGTGCGCAGGGTGGCAGCGTCCGTGTTGGACTTGCGGAAATTGTGCGCAGAGCCAGCGCACCTTTCCAAGCAGATCTGACAAGCGTGGGTAGCTTTTCAGAAAGCGCTGAACCACCAAATTAAAGACGTGGGCCAGGCATGGCACGTGCGTGAGGCTGCTGAGCTGCAGAGCCGCCACCAGGTTACGGCCGTTGTCACACACGACCATGCCCGGTTGGAGGCTCAGCGGCGCAAGCCAGCGGTCGGTCTGCTCTGTCAGACCCTGCAGCAGTTCATGGGCCGTGTGCCTCTTCTCTCCTAAGCTGAGTAGTTTCAGCACGGCCTGCTGATGCTTGCCCACCGCTGTGCTGCCACGCCGCGCGACACCGACTGCTGGCGACGTGCTGCTGCTGACACATCTTGATTGCGAGACAGAGGTTGCGTAGGAGGAGGAGGGTGGTTTAGTGGAGGAAGCATACACCGCCGCAGATACCACCACCGAGCTGGGGCCCGCAATTCTGGGGGTGGGTAGGACGTGAGCGGTCCCAGGCTCTGACTCTGTCCCAGCCTCCACTAAATTCACCCAATGTGCCGTCAGGGAGATATAGTGGCCCTGTCTGCCTGTGCTTGTCCACGTGTCCGTTGTTAAGTGGACCTTGGCAGTAACCGCGTTGGTGAGGGCGCGTACAATGTTGCGGGAGACGTGGTCGTGCAGGGCTGGGACGGCACATCGGGAAAAGTAGTGGCGACTGGGAACTGAGTAGCGCGGGGCCGCCGCCGCCATCATAGCTTTGAAAGCCTCCGTTTCCACAACCCTATACGGCAGCATCTCCAGGCTGATAAATTTGGCTATGTGCACGTTTAACGCTTGAGCGTGCGGGTGCGTGGCGGCGTACTTGCGCTTGCGCTCCAACACTTGCGCTAGTGACGGCTGGACGGTGCGCTGAGAGACTTTGGTGGATGGGGCCGAGCACAGCGGAGGTGAGGGTGTGGGTGCAGGCCAGGAGACGGTAGTGCCTGTGTCCTGAGAGGGGGGTTGGATCTCAGTGGCAGGTTGGGGCACAGGGGGAGAGGCAGCGGTGCAAACCAGAGGCGGTGAACGGCCTTCGTCCCACCTTGTGGGGTGCTTGGCCATCATATGTCTGCGCATGCTGGTGGTGGTGAGGCTGGTGGTGGTGGCTCCCCGGCTGATCTTGGCGTGACAAAGGTTGCACACCACTGTTCGTCGGTCGTCTGCACTCTCAGTGAAAAACTGCCAGACCTTTGAGCACCTCGGCCTCTGCAGGGTGGCATGGCGCGAGGGGGCGCTTTGGGAAACAGTTGGTGGATTATTCGGTCTGGCCCTGCCTCTACCCCTGGCCACCGCACTGCCTCTTCCAACCTGCCCTGCTGCTGCACTTGCCTCCCCCACTGAAGACCTGTCCTCAGTAGGTGTAGCAAACCAGGTGGGGTCAGTCACCTCATCGTCCTGCTGCTCTTCCTCTGAATCCTCTGTGCGCTCCTCCCTCGGACTTACTCCAATTACTACTACCTGAGTGATAGACAACTGTGTCTCATCGTCATCATCCTCCTCACCCACTGAAAGCTCTTGAGACAGTTGCCGGAAGTCCCCAGCCTCATCCCCCGGACCCCGGGAACTTTCCAAAGGCATCAGTCACGACAAACTCCTCCGGTGGGAGAGGAACCATTGCTGGCCATTCTGGGCAGGGGCCCGGGAAGAGTTCCTGGGAGTCTGCCTGCTCCTCAGAATGTGTCATTGTAATGGAGTGAGGAGGCTGGGAGGAAGGAGGAGCAGCAGCCAGAGGATTCAGAGTTGCAGCAGTGGACGGCGCAGAACTCTGGGTGGTCGATAGATTGCTGTATGCACTTTCTGCCATCCACGACAGGACCTGCTCACACTGCTCATTTTCTAATAAAGGTCTACCGCGTGGACCCATTAATTGTGAGATGAATGTGGGGACGCCAGAAACGTGCCTCTCTCCTAATCCCGCAGCAGTCGGCTGCGATACACCTGGATCAGGAGCTCGGCCTGTGCCCACACCCTGACTTGGGCCTCCGCGTCCTCGGCCGCGTCCACGTCCTCTAGGCCTACCCCTACCCCTCAGCATGGTGTATTACCAGTAGTGCAGAAACAGAACGCTGTAATTAAATGTGCCGCTTATTGGCCTATGGTTGGAGGCTGACTACGCTTACGGAACGCACAGCAGAGGCAGGAAAGAATTTTGCGCAAGCCTGCTGTAACACTTAGCTGGCTGCGTATGAATTAGGACAACTACCCCCAGCAGAGACCCAGTACACTTGTGGACAGGAATACAGCGGTGATGTAAGAGGCAACACAGAGGCAGGAAAGAATTTTGCGCAAGCCTGCTGTAACACTTAGCTGGCTGCGTATGAATTAGGACAACTACCCCCAGCAGAGACCCAGTACACTTGTGGACAGGAATACAGCGGTGATGTAAGAGGCAACACAGAGGCAGGAAAGAATTTTGCGCAAGCCTGCTGTAACACTTAGCTGGCTGCGTATGAATTAGGACAACTACCCCCAGCAGAGACCCAGTACACTTGTGGACAGGAATACAGCGGTGATGTAAGAGGCAACACAGAGGCAGGAAAGAATTTTGCGCAAGCCTGCTGTAACACTTAGCTGGCTGCGTATGAATTAGGACAACTACCCCCAGCAGAGAACCAGTACACTTGTGGACAGGAATACAGCGGTGATGTAAGAGGCAACACAGAGGCAGGAAAGAATTTTGCGCAAGCCTGCTGTAACACTTAGCTGGCTGCGTATGAATTAGGACAACTACCCCCAGCAGAGACCCAGTACACTTGTGGACAGGAATACAGCGGTGATGTAAGAGGCAACACAGAGGCAGGAAAGAATTTTGTGCAAGCCTGCTGTAACACTTAGCTGGCTGCGTATGAATTAGGACAACTACCCCCAGCAGAGACCCAGTACACTTGTGGACAGGAATACAGCGGTGATGTAAGAGGCAACACAGAGGCAGGAAAGAATTTTGCGCAAGCCTGCTGTAACACTTAGCTGGCTGCGTATGAAATAGGACAACTACCCCCAGCAGAGACCCAGTACACTTGTGGACAGGAATACAGCGGTGATGTAAGAGGCAACACAGAGGCAGGAAAGAATTTTGCGCAAGCCTGCTGTAACACTTAGCTGGCTGCGTATGAATTAGGACAACTACCCCCAGCAGAGACCCAGTACACTTGTGGACAGGAATACAGCGGTGATGTAAGAGGTAACACAGAGGCAGGAAAGAATTTTGCGCAAGCCTGCTGTAACACTTAGCTGGCTGCGTATGAATTAGGACAACTACCCCCAGCAGAGAACGAGTACACTTGTGGACAGGAATACAGCGGTGATGTAAGAGGCAACACAGAGGCAGGAAAGAATTTTGCGCAAGCCTGCTGTAACACTTAGCTGGCTGCGTATGAATTAGGACAACTACCCCCAGCAGAGACCCAGTACACTTGTGGACAGGAATACAGCGGTGATGTAAGAGGCAACACAGAGGCAGGAAAGAATTTTGTCCAAGCCTGCTGTAACACTTAGCTGGCTGCGTATGAATTAGGACAACTACCCCCAGCAGAGACCCAGTACACTTGTGGACAGGAATACAGTGGTGATGTAAGAGGCAACACAGAGGCAGGAAAGAATTTTGCGCAAGCCTGCTGTAACACTTAGCTGGCTGCGTATGAATTAGGACAACTACCCCCAGCAGAGACCCAGTACACTTGTGGACAGGAATACAGCGGTGATGTAAGAGGCAACACAGAGGCAGGAAAGAATTTTGCGCAAGCCTGCTGTAACACTTAGCTGGCTGCGTATGAATTAGGACAACTACCCCCAGCAGAGACCCAGTACACTTGTGGACAGGAATACAGCGGTGATGTAAGAGGCAACACAGAGGGAGGAAAGAATTTTGCGCAAGCCTGCTATAACACTTAGCTGGCTGCGTATGAATTAGGACAACTACCCCCAGCAGAGACCCAGTACACTGAGGACGGTCACAGGCAGCCCAAATAGATTTTTTTTCCCAAATGTTTTTGGAAAGGCCCACTGCCCATATACACTAAATATGTCTTCTGTCCCTGCCTCACCCCTACTGGCCCTGGACAATGTAAAATTACTGCAGGACGCAATGCTCTGCACGGCCGATATACAAAAAAAAATAACAATGTGCAACACTGCAAAAAGCAGCCTCCACACTACTGCACACGGTTAGACGTGGCCCTAAGAAGGACCGTTGGGGTTCTTGAAGCCTAAAATAACTCCTAACGCTCTCCCTATAGCAGCTCCGGCACCAGCAGCACTGTCCCTGATCTCTGTCAGAATGCATCTGTGGGAGCCGCGGGAGGGGCCGATTTATATACTCGGGTGACACCTGATCTCGCCAGCCACTCACTGCAGGGGAGTGGTATAGGGCTTGAACGTCGCAGGGGGAAGTTTTAATGCCTTCCCTGTCTTTCTATTGGCCAGAAAAGTGCGCTAACGTCTCAGAGATGAAAGTGAAAGTAACTCGAACATCGCGTGGGGCTCGTCTCGAGTAACGAGCATCTCGAACACGCTAATACTCGAACGAGTATCAAGCTCGGTCGAGTACGTTCGCTCATCTCTATTCATGTCATTGTGTACGTGACATCAGAGCAAGTGCAAGGTATTTGACAGCAAGAGCATATGGCCACAGAATTGACTAGAGAAGTAGGGCATATTTTTAATAATAAGTCAATTACAAAGTGGCTAAATGTAAAATCAAACTACTAATGACCACTTGTCTCTATGTATGTGTGTGAGTGATTCTTATGCTCCACCCTGGTAATGCCATCGCTCTGCCCCCTGGTGACATCATCAAAGGTCTAAAACATATATAAAACACAGAGTCTGAGCAACAGAAGAACAACACAGTTAGAACTCTTGGAAGGGGAGAGAAAAAAACTAACAAAATGAGAAAATAAGCAAGCCGTTATTTTGTCAGACACAACTCAGCAGTCCTGACAGAACACACTGACCTACCCCCACCACAGAGATCCGGTGGGCTAAAGGACCTATGGTGATGTCATTGCTGTGGGAGAAGCCAAGCTGTTATGTGATGTGTGGGAATCAAACTGCTTTGTGTGTCATGCGTGGGGATCATAATGCATGTACCATGTAGCAGAGCTGTGTGGTGCATTGCGCCACCAGAAACACTAGTACTATAATTTCCTACAACTCAGCAGTCCTGGCAGAACACATTGACCTACCACCACCACAGAGATCCGGTTGAGGACCCTATGGTGATGTCACTGCTGTGGGAGGAGCCAAGCTGTGTTTGTCTTGTGTGGTAATCAAGCTACTGTGAATGTGATGTGCCACCAGAAACACTGCTACTATAATGTCCTAATAATTACTAGTCATCTGATAAGTAAAAAGTGGTTCAGGGTTCTTGAACAAGTTCTTTAATGATGAAGTGATGTCTGGTGTCCTACTGCATTGCCAATTAGGTTCCAGGATATCATCTTACAAGGCTCAAGGGTTGCTCCTCCTCTGAAGACTTAGTCTGTACTTGGTGGTCAGTTCCAAAGTTTAGAGATTTTGTATTAAAGTTTACCAACTAATCTGTACTGGTTACAATCTAACAAGAAACCCTGGTAGGCTCTTCCTAGAAAGGACATAGATGGGGTCCCCAGAGGTAGATAAAATGTCACTTTGAAGCAACTATTGTCACCTCTTCGGATACAACCCAACATTCATTTTTCTGAGGTTAGGCACTGGTTGAACATAAGATGTTTTCTCCTGTGTCTTATAAAGAATTGGAGATCTAATGTATTGACCGAACCAGCAGCCCTAGGGCAGCGAGGATAGAACTAGTGAGTATACCTTCTTTTTTTATTTTATCACTTTTCCTACATGTAGAAAAAACATTCCCTTTAACCTTTATTAGAGATTCTGACCCTTTCATGATTGGCGCTTCCCTGCATGAAACTATTGGAGGGAGAAGAAAGAGAATCATTGCTCTATAGTAATGAAAACTATAGTGCAAATGCACACAGACAAGTAGTTAGTGATCTGCGCATCTGATTAGAATGTGCAGAGTGAACACAATATAAACTTAGTATAAAACCATAATCATTTATTGATTACTACGGGCTGCAGGATAACGAACTGGTGCCTTCATCAGGCATCAAGAGATTGGAGTTACTTCCAGCGAGGCCTAGCCATCGGTGCTAGCCAAGGCCAGGATTTCACTGCCAACCTTGTGTGTGTGTGTGTGTGTGGGGGGGGGGGGGTTGTGCACCGAAAGGTGATTTTGTGGACAGAGAGAACTTGTCGATGAAATGAGTCAGAGGAGGATGTCAGGAATCGTTCTGGGAAATAGGTGGCACACAGTCAAGCAAATTGTGAATACAAGGCTGGTGGTCAAGCTAACATGTCCAAATACACAACGTGTTGTTCCTTAGCACGAATGGGGTATAAAAGCAGACAACCAGTTCCAGCGCCATTGTTGTCCAAGAGAAAAAGAATAGTCAGACTCCAGCGTGCGAAAGAACACAAAATTGTATCCCTGATCAGTGGAAAAACATTTCCTGGTCAGATGGATCCAGATTTCTGTTGCACCGTGCTGATAGGAGGTCAGAGTTTGGCACAAGCAGTATGAATCGCTGACCCCTTCCTGTCAGCTGGTCAGAACATATCAGCACCTCTTTCTAATCTGCAACAACTACAAGAAGCTTCCTGTCCATAGGGGCCGATATTCCTGCAGGACAATTTCAACATCTGGTAGAATCGATGCCACAAAGAATTGTTGCAGTTTTGAAGGCCAAAGGAGGTCCAACGTGCTATTAGTTGGGCGTTATAGTAAAGTGGCCATTCAGTGTATATATTTTTTTCCTTTGGAAAACCAATTAACTACAAGTCATTTACAATTTAAATTGTATATCAGTCTACTCTGCTCCTTCTGCTTTATAACAAGCTCCTGCAGACAGCAGTGAGGTCATGAATACAGGTTTGTTTAAATTAACATAGAAAAATTATTTAAAAAAAGTCAAATGTAGACATGAGCGAGCGTGCTCGTTTAGGACAATTACTCAATCGAGCATCACTTTTTTCGAGTAACTGCCTGCTTGGGCGAAAAGATTCGGGGGGGCGCCGGGGGCGGCAGGGTCGAGTGGGGTGTAGCATGGGGGAACAGGGGGGAGCTCTCTCTCTCTCCCCCCCCCCACTCCCCACTGCAACCCCCGCTCACCCCCGGCGCCCCCCCCCCCCGAATCTTTTCGCCTGATTAGGCAGTTACTCGAAAAAAGCGATACTCGTTCGAGTAATTGTCCTAAACGAGCACGTTCGCTCATCTCTAGTCAAATGTTTTATATTTTATTTTTACAAGCTTTTAAAATTTCCCAAATTCTATGCTCTTTTTATTTCTCTCTGGCTTAAACAGTATGGAGACTTTGCTGATTTGGTTTATGTAAACGTATCCTGGACAAATATATAACATTTAAAGGCTTTACCTCATGATTCATTGCCGGTGAAGGACACTAAAATTTGACGTTTTAAGACGCCTTCAAGACGAGTAAATAGGAAGCGTACCTTTCCTTCTCCACACAATGGGAGCTTGCTATTATCTGTCAGCTGCTGCCCAGTTCAGAGAAGCCGACTGTCAAAACATCACACTCAAAATGATCAGTGAAAAGTGCCATTGCCATCCATCACAAAATCAGTTCTATAGCAGTTGATGACTGACGTCAGCGCAGGTCTTACAAAACACTTAGAGAGAGGAGTCAAGCCTTAAGAACAACCAGATCTACTAAACATGGGTGGTTCAGGTAATCAGCTCAAGGTTGACTCAGCCTCCCATCCTTCTAGGGTCGGTAAAAGAAGTACCCAGCTTGCTGGGGGGGTAAAAGATGACTGGGGAAGGCAATGGCAAACCACCCCTTAAAAACAGTCTGCCAAAAAAACGCCATGATGTGACGTCACCCTAGGAGTTGGTCATGACTCGGTGCTCGCACCAGGGGACTTTAACATTCTAAACAAGTAGGCCTCACTGATATTGCATCCACTTGTCCGTACTTTTCAATGTCTGTAGCCCGCAGTATTGCAATTGGATGCCATAGAGTTGCCACGTTTATCACCAAAAAAAAAATACCGGCCAAGATGAAAGCGGTGAGATTTAGGCTATCTACTCTCTCCCCCTTGCTCATCCCTGCTTACTCCCGCAACTCACCGCTCTTCCCCACCGGCACCCGAATCTTTAGAGACAAGCGAGCAGGTACTTGCATAAGGCACTACTCGCTCGAGTAGTTTGCCTTAGTGAGTACGCTCGCTCATCTCTAGAACCAACCAAACTTTACAAAAGTTCGCTCATCTCTGTACATGTAAATTGAAAAGACGAAGGGTCAGGAGTTATCTTCTTGCAATTATCACTCTAACTGTTTTACATAACTATTAACTATATTATAATTTTTTAACATTTTTTTGGCAAGTTTTGGTAGATTTTGAAAAAATTCCCAAACAACAGAAAACTCCTTTTAACCTTCATGCGGCTTATAAATACTATGGATAATCATGCCTCCTCCGAATCAGTCTTACGTAAGCGATGCTGGAGTCTGCATACCCAAGTGGCTCCCTTGTGCTGACACTGTGGATTGGTCACCGGACTCCTAGTGGGTAATTGTCATACTTTGTGTGTTTTACATTTTAATGAGTTTTCCTCATTGGATACATCTTAATTAAAGTTAAGTTTTATTTCTCTCTGGGAGGTTTTGTTCCTTAATTAATTAGAACTTAAGACAGAAAAAAAAACAGTAGGGAGTATTAAAAATGAAAGCAAATCTGTACATTAATATTCCGCTTAACCATCTTTTAGTTCATATTTACAGAAAAAAGTAATTTTTAAAGGACGAAGAAAATTGTAAAGCAATGAGATCAATGGGCTTTCTTATTTTTCTATCCATCATTCTGCGCTGATTCATTTCTTATTTTATCTTTATAACAGTCAGAGCTCTATGTTTATAATACAGAGCTTCAAATCCCCCGAATAGACATTCAGGTTGCCTGCAGTGACCACTTAGGGGAGATGAGTAGCTCACTGCATACCGATGAGGCTGGGAGAAGTTATGTGTGAGGGATATAAAAGGGCACCCCTGCCATGAGGCAAGATGAGCCTCCTGCCTCAGGCGGCAGTACCTAGCAGGAAGGCAAGGATGGCACGGTGCAGCAGACAGGAGAAGTCAAGAGGAACAGTCATTGTATGTAGATGACAACTGAATCAGGATCTGCAATGATGTTACAAGGGGCTGAGCTCAGTAGTGGAGAGTGAAGATCCTGTGATAATGGATTGTTGGCTAGATCTTAGAGCCAGGAAAATAGACTTGTAGTTTTCTCTTATTATACCTTGTGAACATGCCATAATAAAAGACTCGATGTGCTGGGAGTTGTATGTCCCTGTATTGTCTTCTAATATCATATAGTGACAACTAAGGCATGCTGGAACGTTTAACCTCTTGGTTTCCTCAGACCAGAGAATCTTGTTTCTCACATTCAAAGAGTCCTTTAGGTGCTACTTGGCAAATTCCATGTGGGTTTTCATGTGTCTTTTACTTGGAAGAGGCTTCTTTTTGGCTAAACTACCATAAAGCCCAGATTGGTGGAGGGCTGCAGTGATGATTGACCTTTTGGAAGTTTCTTCCATCTGCACACAGGATCTTTGGAGCTCTTGATCACCTCTCTTACCAAGGCTCTTCTCTCCCAGTAAGAGTCCTGTGTTAGGCCCATGAGACTAAGGCGTCGTCCTGTCTCCTGATTCTGTTTCCTCCAGCAGTCACAGGGTTACTGTGTCTAGCTCCTCCACCCAGCCTGTGGGGATTTGTAATGAACTTCCTATTTAAACCCTCCAGAATTTACCCACAATGCTTGGTGTTGTTGTTCCTTCTCTGGGTGACTGCACGCTAGCTGCTGGTGCAGCTATCTGTCTGTATACAGTTCCTTGTGTATCCTTTACTAGTTTTATATTGTGTCTTTGTGTGTTCCAAGTTCCCTGTGTGTTTTGCTGCTGGGTTCTGTTTGTCTTTCTGTTCTCTGTATCTGTGATCTCTGCATAGGACTGGCTCCGGTTTCCATCTTACATCCATGCTGCCATATCCGCGTGGCTCGGTACATCTTACTCTGGATTCCCATCCTCAACAGGTAGGTAGGGAGGTCTAGAAGTCAGAGTCAGGAAAGGTGGCTTGAATCTCTCCACTACCAGGATTTTCCTAGGACAGAGATATCTAGTCCATCTGAGTTCAGGGTAAGGCCCATCTGCATTCAGTGTACCGAGTACTCGCATAGGCTCAGTCTTCACCTCGGTGACAGCTATCTATCACAGTGGATCCACAAACACTACGTTATATCCTGATTGTTCCAAATTTTTTCAGTTTAAGAATTATTGATACTAGTATGCTCTTGGGAATTTTCAATGCAGTATAATTTTCATTGAAGCCTTCCCCAGATCTGTGCCTCCACACAATCCTGTCTCTGAGCTCTACAGGCGGTTATTTCCTCATGGCTTGGTTTTGGTTCAGATATTCATTGTGAGCTGTGAGATCTTATATAGGCAGGGGGGTCTTTTAAAATTATGTCCAATTAACTGAATTTACCAGAGGAGGACGCCAATGAAGGTGTAGAAACATCTCAAAGATGATCAAGAGAAATGGGAGGCCTCCAGAGCTAAATTTCAAGTGTCATACCAAGGGGTGTAAATACTTATCTCAATCCAAAAGGTTAGTTTTTCATTTAAAAAAATTACAAAGATTTAAAACATCCTGTTTTTATTTTGTCATTATGGGGGTATGAAGTGCAGAATAATGCGGAAATTTTTTTTTTCCTTAATGTGAACAAGGCCATGACATAGCAAAATGTAAAAAGTAGTGAAAGGGTCTAGAGACTTCCACATCCATTATAGCAAGTATATATATATATATATATATATATATATATATATTTTGGGGGGTTGCCATTTTGCTGTTGCTTCAGGAAGGCTAGGCATACAGGTACATGGGGATATTAGTGGTGGAGCTTTAGTGCGAAAGGTGAGTTCTTGAACAGAGCGCAGCGTCGAAGGCGCAAGTGGTTTGGCATGGTGTGAAAGTTTGTTATAGCAACTTCCTCCTAGTTATGAAATGAATGTTTACAGTTGCCGTATGTACAGCAAGTGTGAGACCAAACCAAGCCTCGCTGGAGTGCTGTGGAAATTGTTCTCCGATCCCTATAAGATGTACTGGTAACTATTAGGAAGTTATATTAGCAGTGTTTCTGGTGGCACATCACACACAGTAGCTTGATTACCACTCGAGACAAACACATCTTGGCTCCTCCCATAGCAGTGACATCACCTCAGGTCCTTCAGCCCACTGGATCTCTGTGGTGGTGTTAGGTCAGTGTGTTCTGTCAGGACTGCTGACTTGTGTAGGAAATTATAGTACCAGTGTTTCTGGTGTATGGCACATGCATTATGATTCTCACACATTACACACACAGCAGCTTGATTACCACACAAGACAAACACATCTTGGCTCCTCCCACAGCCATGACATCACCACAGGTTCTTTAGCCCACCAGATCTCTGTGTTGGAGGTAGGTCAGTGTGTTCTGTCAGGACTGCTGAGTTGTGTCTGACATAATAACGGCTTACTTGTTTTCTCATTTTGTTATTTTTGTCCTCCCCTTTTCAAGAGCCCTAACTGTGATGTTCTTCTGACGGTCAGACTCTGTGTTTTAAATATGGTGTAGGACCTTTGATGATTTCATCAGGGGGCGGAACGATGACATCACCAGCGGTGGAGCATCAGAATCACTCACACACACATATGTACATACATACTCACAGACAAGTGGTCGTTAGTAGTTTGAAAGTTGTTCTGACTGTTATATTTTTATCTTATACCTGACTGTGACCTGTTTTGTTCACTGCAACACTTGCCCCATCTCTTGCTTAACAAACTGAGTGATAACCCCAACAGGACACTATGCAGATAAAGACCTTATGCATAAGGTCAAAATGTAGCAGTTCGTGTTGTGGAGAAATAAAACTTGCCTCTTCATTGATGCTGGAGTTTGCAGGGTGTATGCTATCCTGAGTACAGGTCATCAGTATATTAGTGCTGGCAAACCTCTCTAACTATAGAATATCCCAAAATGTGGTCAATTTGCTGTTAGAAGGTGAAAGAACACAGAATATTAACATATAAATGTACGACTCGCACTGTGGTTTACCAGGTAATTGTATCTTTTTTCAGGCTTCAGTTAGGTGGAATGCAATTATATTCAAAATCCCATTTGTGACGTCCGTATAATGGAGCTTACACAGTGAGCCGCCGTCATGTCATCTGATGAGGATGTCTTTGTGTAACCTTTGTTTTTAAGGACATATGGAAGGCAGCTGGCATTCTAATGGGTGCATTTATATCATTTTCTTTATAAAGTGACTTTCAGATCAGTGCCGCCAAATTAATATGTTTTTCAATTGTTTGCACCATTAGAATCCATAGCTGCAAAGTTTTTAAAAAAAACTATTTTTTTTGCTTTTTAGAAAATGAACTTCGACAGCAACATCAGTATTAAAAAATCATTAACCCCTTAAGGACACGGCCTATTTTGGCATTGAGAACCACACGATTTTTGGTATTTTTTCATCTCCATTTTTCAAAAGCCATAACTTTTTTATTTTTCCGTCGACGCGACCGTATAAGGGCTTGTTTTTTGCATGGCGAACTGTAGTTTTTGGGTACATAGACTACATTGTAAAACTTTTATTTTTTTTTTAATGATCATAGGGAGAGAAAACGCATCAGATTTTTTTTTATTTGGGGGGGGGGGGTTTAAAGCATTAATTATGCAACATAAATGACACACTACAGTTTTTTTCTGCGGGTCAGTACGGTTACAACGATACCAAAATTCTTTTTTTTTTTTTAGGTTTTTCCACTTTTCCACAATAAAAACCCTTTTTTTGGCAATTATTTTTTTCTAAACTCACTGCATTCAAAGTCCTATAACTTTTTATTTTTCCATGGACGGAGCGATTTTAACATTACAAGTCCCATAGACCCCTGCAGAAAAAAAAACGCTGCAAATTTCGCTGTGAAAAAAAACTGTAGTGGGTACTAGTCACCCTTATATAGTTTTTTTTTGCTGTACTTTTATTTTTTTTTCAGATATTTAATTTTTTTAAATTATTTTCTGCCGCCATCTTCTGACCGCCATGACTTTTTTTTTTTTTGTCAACATAGCTCTACCGGCACTCTGTTTTTGCAGGACGACCTGTAGTCTCTATTGGTGCCTATATTGGTTATATTTTTGAATACATACTACTGTTTGATCACTTTTTATTACATTTTTTTCTTGGAGGCAGGGTGATTAAAAAAGCACAATTCTGGTGATCTTTCTTTTCTCTGACGACATTCATTGTGCGTGGTAATTAATGCATTACTTTGATAGATCGGACTTTTACAGACGCAGCGATACCGAATAGGTATTTTTGTTTTAATATTTAGATTATATTATAAATATGGCAAAAGGGGGGTTAAACTTCTATTACTTTTTTTTTTTAATAGTAAAACTTTTTTAAACTTATTTTTACTTTGTTTTTTAGTCCCCAGAGGGAACAAGAACATGCGATGGTTTGATTGCTCCTGCAGAATGCTGTAATGCCACAGCATTACATTATACTGCGATCTGACAGGCATTCTATCAAGCCATACTATAGGCACAGCTTGATAAGCATTCAGCTACAACAGCCCTAGGGCCTTTCAGAAAGCCCCCAGCTGCCATGATATCCACATGGCCACATGCGATCTCATCGCATGAGGGCCTTACGGGACCCCCGAACATAGGTTAACAGCTCAGATGAGCGGCACGGCTTATTGGAGCTGTTGGGAAAAGCTGCCAGCTGTAAGAGACAGTTAGCAACCACAATGTTTGTGTAGTGACCCGCAGGGTCCTACAGGGTAGGTAAAGGTTTAATAAGTCCTGGGGACCCCGCTATAAGCCCTTTGAGCGACATAGGAGGCATCCTTCAAGAGAAAAATCCTGTTTTTCGCAAATAGTGGTTTACCCTTGATCTGCCTAGTGACAGCGGCCATTCTTATTGGCAGCTGTTTATCTGATTGGTCATCCTTGCCATCGGAGAGGATTTGGATGATTGGGAGAAATTGACCATGTGACCAGAGAGAGGAAGATCCCCAGAAATTGGTGAAGTGGGAGGAGTCAAGTGAAGCCCGAGAAAGAGATAGAGTGTAAGGAGGTAGTTGGAGCGAGTCAGCAGAGGAGGCAAGCGCAGGAAGTGAGGAGACAGAGAGCGGGAAGCTAGAGAGATGCAGGAGCCGAGTCGTGGCGTACCAACAGAGTCCGGAGTGGGAGCAGAGTCTTTTTCAACCCTGCCAGAGGAATCAGAGTCAGGGCAGACGCAGTGGAAGCTGGACGGAAAGCAGACATCAAAACCGTGAGTGTAACTTGTCCCTGCACAGTCAGAGGTCAGGGTGTCCACCGGAGAGCTTGCCCTTTTCCCTCCATTCTTCCACAAATCACCTTCTAGTGCAGCAGCCACCTGGCTTTGCTTGGCAGCCTCATCCTTCAGGAGAAAATTAAGGAAATTAATGTATGTTATTGCATATGCATAAGAAGTTGTTATGCTAATCTGCCAAGTGAGAACATTGTATTCAGTCCACAAGAATGAGTAAACTGCGGGCTTTCGGTTTTACTGATACTTCTCAGGACTTGTCTCCTTATTTCATCACCGCAAGACCTTCATTTAAAGGCACTGGTGTCACATCAAACGTACACTAATCACCAATTGCACTCGCCAAGGGTCCCATTGTAATCCCACCTACCTCACGAGACACATTGAAGAGGAAATATATCCAGCAGCACTCAATTAGTTAACCCACTTCATGTGGGGGAGCAATACATCACGTTATTCAATTCAAAGCCAAATGCAAGGGTTGTGGACCATCAGCCCAAATTTCAATCAGGTGTATAATATATAGAGCATGGCAGCATAAATGGTGCAGACGGCTGTCTAAGAAAAAAAGCCTTTATTGTTCCATAGATAGATGTACAGGCTATACGTCTATCTATGGAATAAAGGCTTTTTTTCTTAGACAGCCGTCTGCACCATTTATGCTGCCATGCCCTATTATACCTCACGAGGCACCATTTTAGGCAGAGTACCACAGTGACCAGACCAGAGTTAGCGCACCCACTGGAGCTACCCTCTGCCAACTCATGCTCGCTGCATATGGAGCGAGATGGTCCCGGATCTCCCTCCATACATACCCCACAGCGATAGGAGTTAAGAATAGAGTAATTCAAGTAAATATTGATAGTATAACAAGTAAGCAATTGGCTTTTACTTTAGGTTTTTGTAAGGCTAATACGGCTAATTAAATCCTAGGATTAATACTTTGTGGATAATACTTAAAGAATATTTAAAGAACAATATTGAAAACATTTAGTCTTTTTCCACTCTTCTCATTGAATTCCATGTCAGAACGTGGATCAGCGCTGTGTGAATATACCAACACTTGAAGCTATTAGGCCCTAATGTAAACTTTGTAACAGAGCCCCACGTATGATGTGCTGTTTGTAATATTGGTGCCTCTGGGCGTGACTGCTATCTCTGCACCCCCTATAGCTACACCTACCATGTTTCCCTGAAAATAAGACACTGTCTTATATTAATTTTTGCCCCAAAAGAGGCACAGTGTCTTATACCCCAAAAATTAGGGTAGGGCTTATTATTGAGGTAGCTCTTATTTTTAATTAATTTGACTTACATTAATTCCTATGGAAATAATGTCCTCAACTAACACTGATTTCTACTAAAGTCCATTGCTTCCAGACAGATTATTGACGTTAGTTGAGGTTCTACTCTATATATATATATATATATGTTTGTGTGTAAGGGAATAGAACCTATTGATATCAATAGGTTCGTTCTCATGAGCCATTTAAAAAAAAAAAAAAATTTGCGCACATTCCGTACGTGTGGGAAAAAAAGGACCAGCTTTATTTTCCTGTGCATTTGCGCAACAAGGGTCTCATAGAAGACTATGGGAGGTGCGCAAATATGCACTCAATATGCACGCAATCACGCAACAGGCTGTGTAAGCACGGAAGGGGTTGTGTCGGCGAATGTGAACTGGCCCTGCATGAGCAAAAAGTACACTACTACGTGTAGACACGTGTGCAAATCTACCTCACCAAACATCATTTACTGCGCAAATACAATGCACCAAAGCATGTACAATTGCGCATTCGATCATCTGAAATCTCCCTTACAATGTAAGCAGCTCAGCCACTCGGAATCTGTGGACAGAACTGCGCCATAGGAGGAGAAAGGGGCTGCAGAGAGGACATGAGAGCAGCGTGTAAATGGCATAGGGCCATTTAAGAACTGTGACCAGAGCACTGTCCCCATGGTGGCGGAGCAGCACAGTAATAAGAGGCAGCAAAGGGGCCTGAATAATGGGGGTCAAAGTGGGAGAACTGAGAAGAACGGAAAAGGCACAGACCATAGGCTCTCTTCTGTAGGTACTAAGTCCTAAAATAGATGATGGCAAAATGGATCCAGAACAATGAAAGCTGCCTTATTTGTGAAGCCAGCCTACAGTGACTGGGTGTGAGCACATGTGACAGACTGTGACGGATATATGGGACTAGTGATTTGGCGATGATATATACACTGGTAATGTGGGGGTTAACATGATGTACTGGGTATGCGGGCCTTAATGCTGTGGAGGTACCAGTATGGCAGGGCACTTCATGGCGACACTATGTGCAATAGAGAAAGTATAATATGAGAATGATGTACTGCCTTTAGTGCGGCTGTATTTGATGAATGGGGGTGAGCACAGATAGGGACATCACCCACCGAAGTTTGCCTGTGACATGCTGCATGCAGCTGCATAGGAACCGTTCGCCTCTCCTGGGCTCTTTTCTTGTACTTCTTGTACAGTGTCTATGTAGTGACCCAGAGGGTCCTACAGTGTAGTCAATAGAGTTAACAAGTACTAGGGACCTCACTATGAGCCCTTAGGGGGATGTAGGAGGCATCCTGTAGAAGACACAGTTTTTCCCTGAATATCGGGCTAAAGCTAGTCCGCCCTGTAACAGCATTCTCCTGATTGGCTGTTTGCTGCTAATTTTCTGATTGGTGGAGTGGGAGGAGATGGAACGAGCCTGGGAAAGTGAGATAGGTAGAGTAGGAAATAAGTGCGGGAAAACAACAGGAAGTGGAGAAGCAAGTCGGAGGAGGAGATGGAAAGAGGAAGCTGAGTGTGGAACTGCAACCCAATACAAAAGTACCGGAGGTTGGGAGTGGGAGAGGAGTGTCGGGAACAAGGGAAAGTGAGGATTAGTGAGCTGACAGCGCCCCGAGTGGGAGCAGAGTCTTTTTCCACCCTGCAGAAAGAAGCCATAGTCAGGGCAGACCCCGTGGAAGGTGAACAGAGAGTAGTCTTCTCAATCGTGAGTGTAACTTGTCCCTGTGTAGCTCGCAGTCAGTGGGAGCGTCGCCAACCCTGCACTAGCCCCTCTCTATACCTTCCATAAATAACCCCTGATGCAACAATCCTTTCCTGACGTCTGTTAGTGGTACTCCACAGAACTGAGGAACCAAAGTTTGTCATGCATGCTACCAGAAAGTCTGCTGGAGTTATCGTTGGTTGAAAATCCGCAAAGTGTGTACTGAATGTTAACCCTGCAAGCACTGCAAGTAAACTGTGTGCCTTCGGTTTACTATAATCTATGTGGACTGGTTTTCAAATATGCTACACCCGTTTTACACTAAGCAATGCCCTTTGTGTCCCATCACAGTAAGATTGCCTCTCAGTGACCCTCTACAGTAATAGTACCCCTCAGTGACCCATCCACAGTGCTAATGCCCCTCAATGACCTTCCATACAATAATAATGCCTCTCAGTGACCCCTCCACAGTGCTAATGCCCCTCAATGACCTTCCATACAATAATAATGCCTCTCAGTGACCCCTCCACAGTGCTAATGCCCCTCAATGACCTTCCATACAATAATAATGCCTCTCAGTGACCCACCCACCCCTATAGTAAGAGTGCCCCTAGTGACCTCTCACAATCATAGTATACCTCTAAATAATAATCCGATACCGATTCTATGCAGTGATAGTGATTACATTGCAGTTTCTTTCAGTGATCACAGGTGATGTCTCCTCCAGGCTCAGATCACCATGAAGACTTTTTTCAGCCATGACTTGTCTCTGCGCACTCTCCCCATCCTGCCATTACCCGCAATGAACTTCTCAGTACCCCATCCATTAATGACTCTCTGTGGCCCCTCAAAGTAATAATGTTCCTCTGTGGCTTACTAACGGTGACCCCACGGCCATATGCATAATACGCTGATCTCCCTGCAGTATTTTACTTATTTCCATTCATACATGGTGTTGTCTGAGAACCGGCAGAGACCGCGTATGGCACTGCACATGCCCATGACATGCCCAGAGTGCTTTTTTTTTCTTTTTTAATTCCCCTCTCTGTTCAGAGCGGGAATGCATATGGAAACGCTGGCCATACACAATGTATTGCGTATGAGCAGTGTATCATGCACTGCCCATACAAGTGTATAGGGCTCACACTGCGAACGTATGCAGCAAAATAGAGCATGCTGCAATTTATTTATTTTGCGGATTGGTGTGCGGCAGGGGCGTAACTATAGAGGATGCAGGGGATGCGGTTGCACCCGGGTCCAGGAGTCTTAGGGGGCCCATAAGGCCCCTCTTCTCCATATAGGGAGCCCAGTACTATGAATAAAGCATTATAGTTGGGGGCTCCATTACAGATTTTGCATTGGGGACCAGGAGCTTCACGTTATGCCTCTGGTGTGCGGTGTCCATTGACTTTCATTGATTCCATTCATTGCGTATCACGCATCTATGGACATGAGCCCTTAGCTATAGTCCCTCCTGTGGCCATAATTAATAGTGTCATCCTCTGTTGCCCTCTGTGACCCTATTTACAGTGCTCCACCGCCAGGCCCTACTACAGAAACACTGTTCATCAGCCATTGCAGTAACGACTAATACCTTATACTCTGCCACTGGACCACTGATGGTGCGCTACTATACACATAGTCTGACTCCTCCCCTTGGTCCTATTTGACACAGTGTCTGGAGTCAGGGGGGAGGAGTCAGCCTGGGTAAAGAGCAGTGTGTTGTTAGTGTCCAGTGCTACAGTGTAAGGTAAATAGCAGCCACTACAGCAGATCATAAACAGATTTTCTATAGAAGACCCAACGGTGAGTGGGCAGGACTTACAGCAGGCCTCCTGGGATAGCAGTAGAGCCTCCCAAATCTGGAACCACTGGGAGGGCTGTTGTAGCATATTCCAAATTTGAGTTTAGGCACATTTTACACCTACATCAGAAAAGTGTCCAGAAAAGGGGACTGGCTTGCTGCTTTTGAGTAAAATATTGGTGCATATATACTCCAGCCATGAGGTTCAGTGAGGGAGAAGATTTTCTAATCCAACTTTTCTTATCATGTTATAGCAAATGTATTTTATTTGCGCCATTTACAGTGATTTGGTATTCTAAGACGGTCCTGATAAACCTCCCCTAATGCTGTGCTTTTTATTTTAGCTTTCACTTTTGACCTTTGAATATTTCATGGTACTGAGCCGAGGGATTCTAGAAATTCACTTTTGCATAAAAGTGCTCCTGGAAAGTTATTAAATGAAGGACAGCCAAGTGCACGGTGAGAAAATCCCCATAAATCTTAGGTGCAAAGACAAGGCATCCATTCAGGAATGCAAATGCCGTATAGTGAATAAAAAGAACAGCAATGCCAGCTCCAAGAAAATATATTCAATTAACCCCTTATTGACTCTCCAATTAACTGATGCATTGGGTGGTCAGAGTCATTATTCTGCTGCTCTCTTTTGGTTTATCTCTGTTCTACAGTACACAACCTTTAAAGGGGTTTTCTGGGACAAAAGAATCTAAAGGTCAGGAAATGGTGGGAAAGAAAGCCATAGTCATCTCTAGCAATGAGCGAACCTTTGAAAAGTTCAGTTTGGCCAGTTCGCGAAATTACAGAAAAAGGTTTGGTTTGGTCTAAATTAGTTCAAACTGAATTGGAACATCACCAAAACCCCTAAAACTGGTGTATAACACTGTCTAAAGGCCATTTTACACAGGACAATTATCGTTGGTAGTTGTTCCAAATCCAACGCTCCCACGGGGTTTTCAACGATAGTCTTCCCATGTATGCGAGAAAAAAATAGTGGCAGACTCCCTTGGTTTCCGAATGCATGTAGGTTTTCTTAACTAGAAACATTACTTGTTCTCAGAGCGCTCAGCTGGTATCCTGCTGAGCGCTCTGTGGTGGGTATGCAGAAGACAGCTGGAACCCTGTCTTCTACATACTCCTGCTGTGTTCACGGAGCACTGAGCTGGTATCCCGCTGAGCGCTCCGAGCAGGGTATGCAGAATACAGCTGGAGCACTGTCTTCTACATACTCCTGCTCTATTCACGGAGCGCTCAGCTGGTATCCCACTGAGCGCTCTGAGCGGGGTATGCAGAACACACTTGGAGCACTGTCTTCTGCATACTCCTGTTGTGTTCACTGTTGTGTTGTGGTATACAGCTGAGCACTCCAAGCGGGATATACAGAGGACAGCTGGAGCGCTGTCTTCTGCATACTCCTACTGTGTTCTCCAAGTGGGATACCAGCTGAAACTATAGTATCAGCGATATCCCGCTGAGAACCGAGCACGCGGTCCTGATAAGACTCATCACTGTCTTTCAGCTAGCTGAAAGACAACGATGAGCGAATAGTTAACGAAAACTGCACAATTCCCGCGTGTTCAGACACAACGATTATCGCTCAAAAGTTGGCTTTTGAGCGAATTTTGAGCGATAATCGCTGTGTCTAAACGGCACTTTAGGAATGTTCTTGGCTGATCACTGGGTCATGTACAAGGCCCTTTAGTGTAGGTAATCTTAAGGCAGGGTAGTCATCAGTTTTATCTTTTATCTTTTGATCTCGCCGTAGTAATGGGGTTTCCACCAAAATAGTTTTATTCAGGGGCCTCCACAAATCTCATTTGTCCCTGTCTCCTTCTAAATGTATCACTAGGGAAATCTGATCTACAGAGCTTGGCTTCTGCCAAGCTCCTTGCCCTTTTGTAAAGTGCCAACTCAACTTTGATCTAAAGGGTTTGGCATTGACTGTTTCTAGAGTTCTACTACCTAATAGCCGCCGCCATGCAAATGGAGCGGTTGGAAGCGGGATGATGGATTTCCTTTTCAATTTATTTTTATATTTTAATTTAATTTTTTTTTGTAGATTTTACAGCCTATAAACAAGGACATGTTACCCAAATGTTGCATCAAAGAAAATTAATAGTTGAGGGTAAAGTTTTACGGTTTCATTCTTTTATAACCTTCATGTCTAATATCACAACAATTCATTCAGCTGCCACATTATAGCCATGACTTGCATGTTAAGTCTCATTCATTTACATTCTGCTGAGTAGGTGTTTAATGTGCTCTGTGATTACATTACTCCCAAGTATAAGGCTCCTTCTCTCAGTGATGGGTAGGATGTGCCACCGAGTCAGCACAATAACTCTGCACCATTAATAAAGCCTTGGGAAGTGGGTTATGTAACCAGGAGGCGTAACTTGAAGCTGCCAGGTCCCCGACTATAAAACTGGGCCCCTAATGGGGAAGAAAGACTTTATGGGCCCTCTAGGGCTCCAGGGGCCCATGTGTGACTGCACCCCTAATACTTACACCCCTGATGTAACCACATATGACCATCCTACCTGGTACAACACATTCTTGCCCTCACCTCTTTGCGCCTTAGTGACCATTAATAACCATTTTCATTTCTCCATCTTCACAGCCATATGAGGGCTTGTTTTTTGTGGGACAAGTTATATTTGTTTTCATGACATCATTTTGGGGTAGATATAATGTATTGTCTGATTTTTACTATTCATTTTTTAGGGGGATTGGGGTAAAAAAAAAGAAATTCCACTATTTGTTTTTTTGGATTTCAATGTTGCAGCATTCAGCATGCAGAATAAATAATGTGATAATGTTGTTCTTTGGGTCAGCATGATTCGGGCAATACCAAGTCTCATAGGCCACTGCACGTGGCAGACCCAAAGGCCATACCCAAGCCTCTGGGTGCTATAGCAATTCATCGGGACCCTGTGATCACATTGGGGGGTACGAAGGCCCCCCTCCCTTTGTCAGCCTTTTACATGCCACGACTTGAGCAAGTTCCAGGCTGTTAGCCAACAGCCCAACAACATCCACTCCCCTGGCATGCGAGACCCAGGCCGGGCTTCTGATGCAGCGCCCTAAAAAGACGATCGCATCAGAGTAAAGCCCCTAAACGCCAACGTAAAAAGATGTACGGGTGGTCACTAAGAGGTTGACATATCCAGCATATATGCAAATACGTGCGTGTTTGCTATGTATGGGATATTTTATGCACGTGACAAGTATGCGCGTAATACCTGGGACACGTACGCCCGTGAGCTCTAATGGACTTTCTTATTTAGTGGGACCGTCGTACTGCAGTAATATAGAAAATAAAGCTATATTATGGATAGATGACCTTCAAACCGGGAAGGTTATAATAGGACGGACTCAATTTCCTCTTCTTGCGCAACAAATTTAGTGCAGAACCAGAAGGGTAATTTTTCCTGACCTTCTAAATCACGGCGGGATGGAGTGGACAGCTCTACCAGCTATATTTAGCCACTACTTCATTGCTTCCATTCTAGTGCAACCACAAGCCTCTCCTATAATCTAATAGACATTATAATAATAAATGGAGCAGCGGATGACGACAGCCAGCGGCCTCG
This sequence comes from Eleutherodactylus coqui, assembly GCF_035609145.1. Taxonomy (NCBI): domain Eukaryota; kingdom Metazoa; phylum Chordata; class Amphibia; order Anura; family Eleutherodactylidae; genus Eleutherodactylus; species Eleutherodactylus coqui. Next base: position 57,255,548 of record NC_089837.1, on the reverse strand, counting down.
CTTACGGGAGTGTTGTGACGGTATTGCAGTAGTGTAATGATGATGAGGGACTGCCGGTGTGAAGGGTGTTGGGTCAGGCAGCTGCTGCCAAGGCAAATAGTATCATGGGGTGCATCAATAAAGGTCTAGGGGCACATGATGAGAACATTGTTCTTCTTCTTTACAAGTCACTGGTCAGACCACACAAGGAATATTGTGGACAGTTTTGGGCACCGGTACTCAAGGAGGACAGATTAATTGGGGTCTCACAGCTGAGCCCCCACTGATGCTGAGAACCAGGGGTGTAACTAAAGGCTCAGGGGCCCAGGTGCAAATGTTTAGCTCCGCCCCCTCGGCTTCTCCCGACACACACACCTGTATCCGTATCCGTACCTAAACCTAAGCTTTCCAAACATCACTCATTTCCTGGACTACGTGAAAAAGTGTTTATAGCCCCTTAGGCCGGGCTCACACGAGCGTATGATTACCGCGCATTACAAGTGCGCTGTATGTGAATTTGATATGCGGTAATTTGCTGCCAATCAAATACATTGCCATATGCTGCTCCACTTATATCTGCAAGTAGGAATTGTGTTATATGCGAGCGCAAAAAAAGAATGCAGCATGTTCTATCTTGCGGCGTATTACCATTATTCTCGATTGACGCGCAATCAGCGCCAACCATATGTAATTGTATTGCATAGGGGTGGCGTGTATAAGCGCCATTGCGTAGCGACTGTGCAGGAAATTTAAACAAAAAAAAAACCAGATGACTTGTGCGTGACAAGGTGCGCGAGATACTTTGTCCTACACAGCAAATGGCCGGGTCACAGCTTCACAGTGGTAAAATCCTGTGTAACCCACACAGCGTTTTACGCTTGCAGCTGAGAAAGTCCGGCACTATGTTCATATTTTTTGTTTCATTTTTGAACCACATTGAAAAAACTAAATGCAGTATTCAAAAGACAAAAACATTTTAAAGAAACTGCGTACACTATTAAAAACCGCATGTGGATTTAAACAATGCATGCGGGGGGTTTAAACTGCATGCAGGTTTTTGATGCTTTTTTATAATTGTGTGTCAAGTGTGGCATTATATACAGGAGATACCCAGGTTACACCAGCATGCTCCATATCACTATGTACAGGAGATGTCTAGCTTATACTAGCTGTACATATATAATTATATACAGTAGATACCCAGGTTATACTAGCATGCTCCATATCACTATGTACAGGAGATGTCTAGCTTATACTCGCTGTACATATATAATTATATACAGGAGATACCCAGGTTATATCAGCATGCACCATATCACTATGTACAGAAGATGTCTAGCTTATACTAGCTGTACATATATAATTATATACAGGAGATACCCAGGTTATACCAGCATGCTCCATATCACTATGTACAGAAGATGTCTAGCTTATACTAGCTGTACATATATAATTATTAGAGATGAGCGAGCGCACTCATCCGAGCTTGATGCTCGTTCGAGCATTAGGGTGTTCGAGATGCTCGTTACTCGAGACGAGCACCACGCGGCACTCGACTCAATTACATTTCCTTCCCTGAGAAATTTGCGGCCTTTTATGGCCAATAGAAACACAGGGAAGGCATTACAACTTCCTCCTGTGACGTTCCAGCCCTATCCCACCCCCCTGCAGTGAGTGGCTGGCGAGATCAAGTGACCCCCGAGTATTTAAATCAGCCCCGCGCGCGGCTCGCCACAGACACATGCTAAGAGAGATCAGGGAAAGTGCTGCTGCTGCTATAGGGACAGTGTTAGCGTCTTCAAGAACCACAATGGTCCTCCCTAGGGGCACAGCTCACCTAGTGCATTACTGTTGTGGCTGCTGTGAGCAGTTTTGCACTTTTTTTTTTTTTTATGTATATCGGGCGTGCAGGCTGTAGCGTTCTCAGGCTGCAGTCTGTACTTGAGTATAGGGGCAGTATTGGCCAGGCAGGGACAGTGGTAGTGTAGAATCCTGTCTACAAGAACCCCAACGGTTCTTCTTAGGGCAACCTGTGACCGTGTGCATTTAACTCCGTGGTTGCTGGGAGTTGTAGTACCTCAGTATTGCACAGCAGAGCCTGCATGCAGCCTTCATTTAAATATTTTTCTGTCCGCACTTTGCGTTAGCTCTGTCTGCCTCTAAGTGTACGCCAAGAAACAACAAATTTTCTACAACGCTCTGTGTTATACGTGTGCTGTCTCACAAGTGCACAGTGTGCCCGACGCCCATAGATTGAAAGTGCAATACACACTGCATAGCCTCAGCCTGCATTGCATAGAAAAAAAAGGAGATTTAAAAAAGAAATCCTTTTTATGGCCAGTGCATTTGCCTGCGTGGCCTGTGGGACTTCACATCCATCCAAACTGCATAGTGCACTGCAAGGCCTAAGTGCAGCCATCCTTATAATTTATCTCTGGCTTCATTTTGCGTTATATTACCGCTGGCAGCCACCAACTGCTCGATTCTTAATCCAGCATGCTGAGGGGTAGGGGTAGGGGCAGAGGACGTGGACGCGGTCGAGGACGTGGAGTCCCAAGTGAGGATGTGGGCATAGGCCGAGTTCCTGATCCAGGTGAATCGCAGCCGGCTGCTGTGGGAGTAGGAGAGAGGACAGTTTCTGGGGTCCCCAGCTTCATATCGCAATTTTTGAGTCCACGTCGTAGACCTTTATTAAAAAATGAGCAGTGTGAGCAGCTCCTGTCATGGATGGCAGAAAGTGCATCCAGCAATCTATCGACCACCCAGTCTTCTACGCCGTCCACTGCTGCAACTCTGAATCCTCTGGCTGCTGCTCCTCCTTCCTCCCAGCCTCCTCACTCCATGAAAATGACACATTCTGAGGAGCAGGCAGACTCCCAGGAACTGTTCTCGGGCCCCTGCCCGGAGGAGTTTGTCGTGACCGATGCCCAACCTTTGGAAAGTTCCCGGGGTCTGAGGGATTAGGCTGGGGACTTCCGGCAACTGTCTCAAGAGCTTTCAGTGCGTGAGGAGGACGATGACGATGAGACACAGTTGTCTATCAGTGAGGTAGTAGTAAGGGCAGTAAGTCCGAGGGAGGAGCGCACAGAGGATTCGGAGGAAGAGCCGCTGGACGATGAGGTGACTGACCCCAACTGGTGTGATAAGCCAACTGAGGACAGGTCTTCAGAGGGGGAGGTAATTGCAGCCGCAGGACTGGTTGGAAGAGGCAGTGGGGTGGCCAGGGGTAGAGGCAGGGCCAGAGCGAATAATCCACCAGCTGTTTCCCAAAGCACCCCCTCGCGCCAAGCCACCGTGCAGAGGCCAAGGTGCTCTAAGGTGTGCCAGTTTTTCACTGAGACGGCGGACGACCGACAAACAGTGGTGTGCAACCTTTGTCGCGCCAAGATCAGCCAGGGAGCCACCACCACCAGCCTCACCACCACCAGCATGCGCAGGTATATGATGGCCAAGCACCCCACAAGGTGGGACGAAGGCCGTTCACCGCCTCCAGCTTGCGCCACTGCCTCTCCCCCTGGGCCCCAACCTGCCACTGAGATCCAACCCACCTCTCACAACACAGGCACGACCGTCTCCTGGCCTGGACCCACACCCTCACCTCCGCTGTCCTCAGCCCCATCCAGCAATGTCTCTCAGCGCAGCATCCAGCTATCGCTAAGAGAATCGTTGGAGCGAAAGCGCAAATACGCCGCCACGCACTCGCACGCTCAAGCTTTAAATGTCCACATAGCCAAATTGATCAGCCTGGAGATGCTCCCCTACAGGCTGGTGGAAACTGAGGCATTCAAAAACATGATGGCGGCGGTGGCAGCCCCGCGCTACTCTGTCCCCAGTCGCCACTATTTTTCACGGTGTGCCGTCCCAGCCTTGCACGACCACGTCTCACGCAACATTCTACGCGCCCTCACCAACTCGGTTACTGCCAAGGTCCACTTAACAACGGACATGTGGACAAGCACACGCGGGCCACTATATCTCCCTGACGGCACATTGGGTGAATTTAGTGGAGGCTGGGACCGAGTCAGAGCCTGGGACCGCTCATGTACTACCCACCCCCAGAATTGCGGGCCCCAGATCGGTGCTGGTATCTGCAGCGGTGTATGCCACCTCCACTAAACCTTCCTCCTCCTCCTCCTCCAACGCAACCTCTACCTCGCAATCAAGACTTGTCAGCAGCAGCACGTCGCCAGCAGTCGGTGTCGCGCGGCGCGGCAGCACAGCGGTGTGCAAGTGTCAGCAGGCCGTGCTGAAACTACTCAGCTTAGGAGAGAAGAGTCACACGGCCCACGAACTGTTGCACGGTCTGACAGAGCAGACCGACCGCTGGCTTTCGCCACTGAGCCTCCAACCGGGCATGGTCGTGTGTGACAACGGCCGTAACCTGGTGGCGGCTCTGCAGCTCGGTAGCCTCACGCACGTGCCATGCCTGGCCCACGTCTTTAATTTGGTGGTTCAGCGGTTTCTGAAAGGCTACCCACACTTGTCAGACCTCCTCGGCAAGGTGCACCGGGTCAGCGCACATTTCCGCAAGTCCTAGACGGACGCTGCCACCCTGCGGACCCTGCAACATCGGTTTAATCTGCCAGTGCACCGACTGCTTGGCGACATGCCCACACGGTGGAACTCTACGCTTCACATGTTGTCCCGGCTGTATGAGCAGCATAGAGCTATAGTGGAATATCAACTCCAACATGGGCGGCGAAGTGGGACTCAGCCTCCTCAATTCTTTACAGAGGAGTGGGCCTGGATGGTAGATATCTGCCAGGTCCTTGGAAACTTTGAGGAGTCCACTCTGATGGTGAGCGGCGATGCTGCAATCATTAGCCTCACCATCCCCCTGCTATGCCTGTTGAGAAATTCCCTGCAAAGCATAAAGGCTGATGCTTTGCGGGCGGAAACGGAGGCGGGGAAAGACAGTATGGATAGTCAGAGCACCCTCATGTCTATATCTCAGCGCGTGGAGGAGGAGGAGGGGGAGGAGCCTGAGGAGGAAGAGACAGCTGGGCCCACTGCAGAGGGTACCCATGCTGCTTGCCTCTCATCCATTCAGCGTGTATGGCCTGAGGAGGAGAAGGAGGAGGAGGAGGAGGATCCTGAAAGTGATCTTCCTAGTGAGGACAGCCATGTGTTGCGTACAGGTACCCTGGCACACATGGCTGACTTTATGTTAGCATGCCTTTCTCGTGACCTCCGTGTTAGACGCATTCTAGCCACTACGGATTACTGGGTGTACACACTGCTTGACCCACGGTATAAGGAGAACCTTTCCACTCTCATTCCCGAAGAGGAAAGGGGTTTGAGAGTGATGCAATACCACAGGGCCCTGGTGGACAAACTCATGGTAAACTTCCCATCCGACAGCGCTAGTGGCAGAAGGCGCAGTTCCGAGGGCCAAGTAGAAGGGGAGGCGCGGAGATCAGGCAGCATGTTCAGCGCAGGCAGGGGAACACTCTCCAAGGCCTTTGCCAGCTTTATGGCTCCCCAGCAAGACTGTCTCACACCTCCCCAGTCCAGGCTGAGTCGGAGGGAGCACTGTAAAAGGATGGTGAGGGAGTACGTAGCCGATCATACTACCATCCTCCGTGACGCCTCAGCTCCGTACAACTACTGGGTGTCAAAGCTGGACACGTGGCCCGAACTCGCGCTGTATGCCCTGGAGGTGTTGGCTTGCCCTGCGGCTAGCGTCTTGTCAGAGAGGGTGTTTAGTGCAGCTGGGGGAATCATCACGGACAAGCGTACCCGCCTGTCAACTGACAGTGCCGACAGGCTTACACTCATAAAGATGAACAAAGCCTGGATTTCCACAGACTTCTCTTCTCCACCAGCGGACAGCAGCGCTACCTAAAGACCTTTGTCAATCTGTGTATGATATTCGTCCTCCTCCTCCGACTCCTCCTCCTGAAACCTCTCGTAATCACCGCGAATGGGCAATTTTTCTGTGGGCCAAAAGGCGCATATAACTTTTCTAAATAATATTTATCTGTTTTAATTCTCATTAAAGCATTGAAATTTCCACCTGAACCAATTGTTTTTTTAGACTGGCGTGCCTCCAGGCCTAGTTAAAAAGTAAGCCACAGTACGCTAAGCGATTAATGGGTTTCACCTGCCCTCTGGGTTGGGCATGAGCAATTTTTCTGGGGTACATTTGTACTGTCGGTACACCAATTTTTCGGTCCCTCGCCTACAATGTAATCCAAGTAATTTTTATGGGCTTCGCCTGCACTCATGGTACACCACTGTGTCTGGGGTTGGCCTATACTTTTGCTACAGAAATGTAACTCTGTTCTGCCTACCTATACTTCTGCCACAGTAATGCTACAGGGGTCTGACTATACTTCAGCAACAGAAATGTTACTTCAGTCTGCCGATTCTTCTGCTCCTGAAATGTTACCTTGGTTGGTGTATACTGTTAGTACTGTAATTTTACTAATACTGGGCTCTGCCCATAATGCTTCAACGGAAATGTTACTGGGGCATGTCTATACTGCTATAACAGAAATGTAACTAATAGTGGGCTCTGCCCATACTGCTTCTATGTTAATGTTACTGGGGCCTGTCTATACTGCTACTACTGAAATCTTACCAGTACTATGCTCTCCCTACACTGCTGCCAGGGAAATGTTTATCTGCTGCTTTGCCCATACTGCTTCTACGTTACTGTTACTGGGGTCTGACTATACTGCTACTACTGAAATGTTACAAATGCTGTGCTCTTCCTACACTGCTGCCAGGGAAATGTGAATCTGCTGCTTTGCCCATACTGCTTCTACGTAAATGTTACTGGGGTCTGACAATACTGCTACTACTGAAATGGTACAAATACTTTGCTCTCCCTACACTGCTGCCAGGGAAATATTTATCTGCTGCTTTGCCCATACTGCTTCTACGTTACTGTTACTGGGGTCTGAGTATACTGCTACTACTGAAATGTTACAAATGCTGTGCTCTCCCGACACTGCTGCCAGGGAAATGTTTATCTGCTGCTTTGCCCATACTGCTTCTACGTTACTGTTACTGGGGTCTGACTATACTGCTACTACTGAAATGTTACAAATACTTTGCTCTCCCTACACTGCTGCCAGGGAAATGTGAATCTGCTGCTTTGTTACTGGGGTCTGTCTGCACTGCTGGAACTGAAATGTGACTGGGGTCTGTCTAGACTTATACTACTGAACTGTTACTGGGGTCTGTCTATACTTATAATACTGAAATGTTACTGGGGTCTGTGTATACTGCTGCAAATGAAATGTTAGTGGGGTCTGTCCTCACTGCTGCCAATGAAATGTTACAGGGGTCTGTCCATACTCTTACCTCTGAAATGTTACTAATTCTCGGCTCTGCCTATACTGCTGCTACTGCTATGTTACAGGGTTGTGGAAACGGAGGCTTCCCAAAGACATGATGGTGGCGAGGCCGCGCTACTAGGTCCCCAGGCGTGACAACTTTTCAGCGACGCGGTCACTGGGAAGGTGCATATAACCACGGACACAGGGATAGGACACGCACTGCCTCAAAAACATCCCCGTCCTCCTCCTCCAACAATGAAAACATTCTTGGCAAATGCTTTCACAGTGGTCGTCCAAGAATTTCACCTTAAATGACACAATAAGAAGGCCCCCCACCACGGCCCACTCAATCCTGGCCACATTCCGAAAACCAACGGAATAAAACCGTGCTAATAGGTCCACAGTTGCAACCACTATCCCACCAACGCGGTTACTGGTAAGGTGCATATAACCACTGACACGGGGACAGGACACGTACTGCCTCAAAAACATCCCCCTCCTCCTCCAACAATGAAAACATTCTTGGTAGAGATGAGCGAGCATACTCGTCCGAGCTTGATGCTCGTTCGAGTATTAGGGTGTTTGAGATGCTAGTTACTCGTGACGAGGACCACGCGATGTTCGGGTTACTTTCATTTTCTTCCCTGAGAAATTTGCGCGCTTTTCTGGCCAATAGAAAGACAGGGAAGGCATTACAACTTCCCCCTGCGACGTTCAAGCCCTATACCACCCCCCTGCAGTGAGTGGCTGGCGAGATTAGGTGTCACCCGAGTATTAAAATCTGCCCCTCCCGCGGCTCGCCACAGATGCATTCTGACATAGTTCAGGGAAAGTGTTGTTGATGCCGGAGCTGCTATAGGGAGAGTGTTAGGAGTGATTTTAGGTTTCAAGAACCCCAACGGTCCTTCTTAGGCCATAGAAATCGCAGATCGCACCTATGTGCGATCTGCGATTTCTGTTCTCTTCTCTATATGCGCTCAATGGGGCCGGCGGCAGCAGCGCCGACCCCATTGAGAACTTATGGAAGACAAATCATTCTTCTCTGCCACAGCTGTAACAGCTGTGGCAGAGAAGAACGATGTTTGCCCATTGAATTCAATGGAGCCAGCAATACAGCAGGTTCTACTGAAAGCAATGGGCTGCCGGCGATCGCGGGATGAATTGTCGGGAAGGGCTTAAATATATAAGCCCTTCCCTGCAATTCATCCAGAAATGTGTTACAATAAAAATATATACCGGCGTATAAGGCGACAGGGCGTATAAGATGACCCCCCAACTGTCACCTTATACGCCGGCAATACAGCGGAGCAAAGAATAAAAATCATTACTCACTTCACCGGGCGTTCTGCGGTGCTCCTGCATTCTGTCGCTCCCTCCTGGTCCCCGGCAGAGCATTGCTTTCTGGACGCAGTGGTTGAAATCCCCGCCTCCAGAAACACACGTGCCTTCAGCCAATCATAGCCATTCAATGACATCATTGTCATTGGCTGTGATTGGCTGAAGGCACGTGTGTTTCTGGAGGCGGGGATTTAAAGCCCTTCGTAGAGAAAGCAATGCTCTGCCGGGGACCAGGAGGGAGCGACAGCCTGCAGGAGCACCGCAGAACGCCCGGTGAAGTGAGTAATGATTTTTATTCTTTGCTCCGCTGTATTGCCGGCGTATAAGGTGACAGTTGGGGGGTCGTCTTATACGCCCGGCCCCTTAAACGCCGGTATATATTTTTATTGTAACAGATTTCTGGATGAATTGCAGGGAAGGGCTTATATATTTAAGCCCTTCCCGACAATTCATCCCGCGATCGCCGGCAGCCCATTGCTTTCAGTGGAACCTGCTGTATTGCTGGCTCCATTGAATTCAATGGGCAAACATCGTTCTTCTCTGCCACAGCTGTTACAGCTATGGCAGAGGAGAACGATCTTTATGCTGACAGTGCGGGGGGGGGGGGGGCACTCTTGCCGCTATTGTGGCTTAAAGGGGTTGTCCCGCGCCGAAACGGGGTTTTTTTTTTTTCCAACCCCCCCCCGTTCGGCGCGAGACAACCCCGATGCAGGGACTGAAAAAAAGAACAGCACAGCGCTTACCTGAATCCCCGCGCTCCGGTGACTTCTATACTTACCGGTTGAAGATGGCCGCCGGGATCCTCTACCTCCGTGGACCGCAGCTCTTCTGTGCGGTCCATTGCCGATTCCAGCCTCCTGATTGGCTGGAATCGGCACGTGACGGTGCGGAGCTACACGGAGCTACACGGAGCCCCATAGAGAACAGCAGAAGACCTGGACTGCGCAAGCGCGTCTAATTTGGCCATTAGGCCATTTTAGACGGCAAAAATTAGACGGCAACCATGGAGACGAGGACGCCAGCAGCGGAGCAGGTAAGTGAAAAACTTTTTATAACTTCTGTATGGCTCATAATTAATGCACAATGTACATTACAAAGTGCATTATTATGGCCATACAGAAGTGTATAGACCCACTTGCTGCCGCGGGACAACCCCTTTAATAGTGGGACCTGGGAACTTGAGATGCAGCCCAACATGTAGCCCCTCGCCTGCCCTATCCGTTGCTATGTCGTTCCCATCACTTTCTTGAATTGCCCCGATTTTCACAAACGAAAACCTTAGCGTGCATCGGCGATATACAAAAATGCTCGGGTCGCCCATTGACTTCAATGGGGTTCGTTACTCGAAACGAACCCTCGAGCATCGCGAAAAGTTCGTCCCGAGTAACGAGCACCCGAGCATTTTGGTGCTCACTCATCTCTAATTCTTGACCGAAGCCCACCTGTATGTAATCAGATGTTATCTTCTGTTCTGGGCACTGCAATGGGATATATTTATGTACCGCCGGTGGGTTCCAGGGAGCCACCCATGCAGTGGGTCCACAGGGACTTCCCATAGGGTAGTTGTTCCTGCCTGTGTCTATGTATTAAAAAGGTTGGGACATGCAGTGTGGGCCAAAGCCCACCTGTATTTTATCTGACGTTACCTCAGCTGTGCAGGGCACTGCAATGGGATTTATTTATGTACCTCCGGTGACTTCCTGTGACCCTGCCATGCTGTCGGTCCACACGGACTTCACATTAGGGAGATGTACCTGCCTGTGTATACTCATGAAAAACTCGAGTCAGACTGGGGCATGCAGTGTGGGCCGAAGCCCACCTGCATTTAATCTGATGTTACCTCTGCTGTCCAGGGCACTGCAATGGGATACATTTATGTACCGCTGGTGGGTTCTAGGGAGCCACCCATGCTGTGGGTCCACAGGGACTTCACATTAGGGATTTGTACCTGCCTGTGTCTATGTATTAAAAACCCCGGTCAGACTGGGGCATGCAGTGTGGGCCGAAGCCCACCTGTATTTAATCTGACGTTAGCTCTCCTATCCGGGGCACTGCATTGGGACAAACTACAGGAGCAATACAGTGCTAATGAGACGTGCACAGCTACGCTAGCATTGGAGTCCGCTGTAGGCCCGCGATTGCTGAGGGTTTGTGCAGAGGCCTATGTCCTGGGTGCAGTGAAAGTCCGCTTCCTGCCTAGGATTGCTGAAGCTGTGGGCCGAGGCCTATGTCGTGGGCGCGGTGCAAGTCTGCCATGTTTGGCCGCTCAGATCAATTTTTTGTTGATGTCTTGGGTTTCCTAGGACCCACCTATGCTGTTGGTGCACATTTAGTTCCCATCGCGGTGTTTGACCCGTCTGGCACAAAGACACTGACTGACTTGGGTAGGGGGCAGAGCGCAGATGGCTTTCCCCTTGCAGTGTCGATTGAGCTATGCGACACCTTGACAGAATGAATACTGTGTGGATAATGGATTCCCCATTGCTATGCCCACTTTTGCAGCTCCTGACGGAGGTGGCACAGGATTGGATTTCTCATTGCTTCTGTATAGCATTGTGGGTTATCGCCCCGCCCCTTTTAAAGAGGGTCACTGCCTGGCCATGCCAACCCTCTGCAGTGTGTGCCTCCGGTTCCTCCTCATGGCTGACACACTTATAAATAGGCATGAGGGTGGTGTGGCTGTGAGGCCAGCGTGTGGCATGAGGGCAGCTGAAGGCTGCGCAGGGACACTTTTGTGTGCGCTGTGGACGCTGGGTCGTGCGGGGGGTTGGGCAGCATGTAACCCAGGAGAAGTGGCAGCGGTATGTCCCGCAGGCAGTGCTTGTGCTTTGTTGGAGGTAGTGTGGTGCTTAGATAAGGTGTGGCTTACTATTGAGGGTTTGTCCAAAGTAAAAATTGTTAGGTGGGGGGGGCACTCTTGCCGCTATTGTGGCTGAACAGTGGGACCTGGGAACCTGAAAGGCAGCCCAGCATGTTGCCCCTTTCCTGCCCTATCCTTTTCTGTGTCGTTTCCATCACTTTCTTGAGTTTTGCAGATTTTCACCAATGAAAACCTTAGTGGAGTATGGGTGATATACAAAAATGCTCAAGTCGCCCATTGACTTCAATGGGGTTCGTTACTCAAAACGAACTCTCGAGCATCGCAGAAAGTTTGACTGGAGCAACGAGCACCCGAGCATTTTGGTGCTCGCTCATCTCTAATAATTATATATAGGAGATACCCAGGTTATACCAGCATTAGAGATGAGCGAACGTACTCGTCTGAGCTTGATGCTCGTTCGAGTATTAGCGTGCTCGAGATGCTCGTTATTCGAAACGAGTACCACGCGATGTTCGAGTTACTTTCACTTTCATCTCTGAGACGTTAGCACGCTTTTCTGGCCAATAGAAAGACAGGGAAGGCATTACAACTTCCCCCTGCAACGTTCAAGCCCTATACCACCCCCCTGCAGTGAGTGGCTGGTGAGATCAGGTGTCACCCGAGTATTTAAATCGGCCCCTCCAGTGGCTCACCACAGATGCATTCTGACATAGTTCAGGGAAAGTGCTGTCTTGCTGGAGTTGCTATAGGGAGAGTGTTAGGAGTTATTTTAGGCTTCAAGAACCCCAACGGTCCTTCTTAGGGCCACATCTAACCGTGTGCAGTACTGTGGAGGCTGATTTTTGCAGTGTTGCACTTTTTTTTTTTTTTTTTTTGTATATCGGTCGTGCAGAGCATTGCGTCCTGCAGTAATTTTACGTTGTCCAGGGCCAGTAGTGGTGAGGCAGAGACAGAAGACATATTTAGTGTATATAGGCAGTGGGCCTTTCCAAAAACATTTGGGGAAAAAAATCTATTTGGGCTGCCTGTGACCGTCCTCAGTGTACTGGGTCTCTGCTGGGGGTAGTTGTCCTAATTCATACGCAGCCAGCTAAGTGTTACAGCAGGCTTGCGCAAAATTCTTTCCTGGCTCTGCTGTGCGTTCCGTAAGCGAAGTCAGCCTCCAACCACAGGCCAATAAGCGGCACATTTAATTACAGCGTTCTATTTCTGCACTACTGGTAATACAGCATGCTGAGGGGTAGGGGTAGGCCTAGAGGACGTGGACGCGGGCGAGGACGCGGAGGCCCAAGTCAGGGTGTGGGCACAGGCCGAGCCAGTGCGGTGGCCAGGGGTAGAGGCAGGGCCAGACCGAATAATCCACCAACTGTTTCCCAAAGCGCCCCCTCACGCCATGCCACCCTGCAGAGGCCAAGGTGCTCTAAGGTGTGGCAGTTTTTTACAGAGACGCCTGACGACCGACGAACAGTGGTGTGCAACCTTTGTCGCGCCAAGATCAGCTGGGGAGCCCCCACCACCAGCATGCACAGGCATATGATGGCCAAGCACCCCACAAGGTGGGACGAAGGCCGTTCACCGCCTCCGGTTTGCACCACTGCCTCTCCCCCTGTGCCCCAACCTGCCACTGAGATCCAATCCCCCTCTGAGGACACAGGCACGAGTGCCTACCGGCCTGCACCCACACCCTCACCTCCGCTGTCCTCGGCCCCATCCAGCAATGTCTCTCAGCGCAGCGTCCAGACGTCGCTAGCGCAACTGTTTGAGCGCAAGCGCAAGTACGTCACCACGCACCCGCACGCTCAAGCGTTAAACGTGCACATAGCCAAATTGATCAGCCTGGAGATGCTGCCGTATAGGCTTGTGGAAACGGAGGCTTTCAAAAGCATGATGGCGGCGGCGGCCCCGCGCTGCTCGGTTCCCAGTCGCCACTACTTTTCCCGATGTGCCGTCCCAGCCCTGCACGACCACGTCTCCCGCAACATTGTACGCGCCCTCACCAACGCGGTTACTGCCAAGGTCCACTTAACAACGGACACGTGGACAAGCACAGGCGGGCAGGGCCACTATATCTCCCTGACGGCACATTGGGTGAATTTAGTGGAGGCTGGGACAGAGTCAGAGCCTGGGACCGCTCACGTCCTACCCACCCCCAGAATTGCGGGCCCCAGCTCGGTGGTGGTATCTGCGGCGCTGTATGCTTCCTCCACTAAACCACCCTCCTCCTCCTACGCAACCTCTGTCTCGCAATCAAGATGTGTCAGCAGCAGCACGTCGCCAGCAGTCGGTGTCGCGTGACGTGGCAGCACAGCGGTGGGCAAGCGTCAGCAGGCCGTGCTGAAACTACTCAGCTTAGGAGAGAAGAGGCACACGGCCCACGAACTGCTGCAGGGTCTGACAGAGCAGACCGACCGCTGGCTTGCGCCGCTGAGCCTCCAACCGGGCATGGTCGTGTGTGACAATGGCCGTAACCTGGTGGCGGCTCTGCAGCTCGGCAGCCTCATGCATGTGCCATGCCTGGCCCATATCTTTAATTTGGTGGTTCAGCGCTTTCTGAAAAGCTACCCACACTTGTCATACCTGCTCGGAAAGGTGCGCCGGGTCAGCGCACATTTCCGCAAGTCCAAGACGGACGCTGCCACCCTGCGGACCCTGCAACATCGGTTTAATCTGCCAGTGCACCGACTGCTGTGCGACATGCCCACACGGTGGAACTCTACGCTCCACATTTTGGCCAGACTCTATGAGCAGCGTAGAGCTATAGTGGAATACCAACTCCAACATGGGCGGCGTAGTGGGAGTCAGCCTCCTCAATTCTTTACAGAAGAGTGGGCCTGGTTGGCAGCCATCTGCCAGGTCCTTGGAAACTTTGAGGAGTCTACCCAGGTGGTGAGCGGGGATGCTGCAATCATTAGCGTTGCTGCAATCATTAGCGTCACCATTCCTCTGCTATGCCTCTTGAGAAGTTCCCTGCAAAGCATAAAGGCAGACGCTTTGCACTCGGAAACGGAGGCGGGGGAAGACAGTATGTCGCTGAATAGTCAGAGCACCCTCATGTCTATATCTCAGTGCGTTGAGGAGGAGGGGGAGGAGCATGAGGAGGAGGGGGAAGAGACAGCTTGGCCCACTGCTGAGGGTACCCATGCTGCTTGCCTGTCATCCTTTCAGCGTGTATGGCCTGAGGAGGAGGAGGAGGAGGAGGAGGAGGATCCTGAAAGTGATCTTCCTAGTGAGGACAGCCATGTGTTGCGTACAGGTACCCTGGCACACATGGCTGACTTCATGTTAGGATGCCTTTCTCGAGACCCTCGCGTTACACGCATTCTGGCCACTACGGATTACTGGGTGTACACACTGCTCGACCAACGGTATAAGGAGAACCTTTCCACTCTCATACCCGAAGAGGTAAGGGGTTCGAAAGTGATGCTATACCACAGGATCCTGGCGGACAAACTGATGGTAACATTCCCATCCGACAGCGCTAGTGGCAGAAGGTGCAGTTCCGAGGGCCAGGTAGCAGGGGAGGCGCAGAGATCAGGCAGCATGTACAGCGCAGGCAGGAGAACATTCTCCAAGGCCTTTGCCAGCTTTATGGCTCCCCAGCAAGACTGTGTCACCGCTCCCCAGTCAAGGCTGAGTTGGCGGGAGCACTGTAAAAGGATGGTGAGGGAGTACGTAGCCGATCGCACGACCGTCCTCGGTGACGCCTCTGCCCCCTACAACTACTGGGTGTCGAAGCTGGACACGTGGCCTGAACTCGCGCTGTATGCCTTGGAGGTGCTTGCTTGTCCTGCGGCTAGCGTCTTGTCAGAGAGGGTGTTTAGTGCGGCTGGGGGAATCATCACAGATAGGCGTACCCGCCTGTCAACCGACAGTGCCGACAGGCTTACACTCATCAAGATGAACAAAGCCTGGATTTCACCAGACTTCTCTTCTCCACCAGCGGACAGCAGCGATACCTAAGCAATACGTAGGCTGCACCCGCGAATGGAAGCATCGTTCTCTATCACCATCAAAAACGGGGACCTTTTTGCTTCATCAATCTGTGTATTCTATTCATCCTCCTCCTCCTGCTCCTCCTCCTGAAACCTGACGTAATCACGCCGAACAGGCAATTTTTCTTAGGCCCACAAGGCTCAGTCATATAATTTTTGTAAACAATTTTTACACGTTTCAATGCTCATTAAAGCGTTGAAACTTTCACCTGAACCAATTTTTATTTTAACTGGGCTGCCTCCAGGCCTAGTTACCAATTAAGCCACATTAACCAAAGCGATTAATGGGTTTCACCTGCCCTCTTGGTTGGGCATGGGCAATTTTTCTGAGGTACATTAGTACTGTTGGTACACCAATTTTTTTGGGCGCTCGCCTACAGTGTAATCCAATTAATTTTTTGCTCACCTGCATTAAAGCTGACGTTGCATCAGCTGTGCTGGGCACTGCAATGGGATATATTTATGTACCGCCAGTGGCTTCCTGGGACCAACCCATGCTGTCGGTCCACATGGACTTCCCATTAGGGAGATGTACGTGCCTGTGTATACTTATAAAAAACTCGAGCCTGACTGGGGCATGCAGTTTGAGCCGAAGCCCACCTGCATTTAATCTGACGTGAGCTCTGCTGTCCAGGGCACTGCAATGGGATACATTTATGTACAGCGGGTGGGTTCCAGGGAGCCACCCATGCTGTGGGTGCACACGGAATTCCCATTGCGGAGTTGTACCTGCCTGTGACTATTTATAAAAAAACGCAGTCTGACTGGGGCATGTAGACACCTTGACAGAATGAATAGTGTGTGGCACATAGGTTCCCCATTGCTATGCCCACGTGTGCAGCTCCTGATGGCGGTGGCACAGGATTATATTTCTCATTGCTTCTGTACAGCATTGTGGGCTATCGTCCTGCCCCTTTTAAAGAGGGTCGCTGCCTAGCCCTGCCAACCCTCTGCAGTGTGTGCCTGCGGTTCCTCCTCATGGCAGACGCACTTATAAATAGACATGAGTGTGGCGTGGCATGAGGGCAGCTGAAGGCTGCGCAGGGACACTTTGGTGTGTGCTGTGGACACTGAGTCGTGCAAGGGGGGGGGGGGGGTTGGGCAGCATGTAACCCAGGAGAAGTGGCAGCGGAGTGTCATGCAGGCAGTGATTGTGCTTTGTTGGAGGTAGTGTGGTGCTTAGCTAAGGTATGCATTGCTAATGAGGGCTTTTCAGAAGTAAAAATTGTTGGGAGGGGGGGGCACTCTTGCCGCTATTGTGGCTTAATAGTGGGACCTGGAAACTTGAGATGCAGCCCAACATGTAGCCCCTCGCCTGCCCTATCCGTTGCTGTGTCGTTCCCATCACTTTCTTGAATCGCCCAAATTTTCACAAATGGAAACCTTAGCGAGCATCGGCTATATACAAAAATGCTCGGGTCGCCCATTGACTTCAATGGGGTTCGTTATTCGAAACGAACCCTCGAGCATCGCGAAATTTTCATCCCGAGTAACGAGCACCCGAGCATTTTGGTGCTCGCTCATCTCTAATCAGCATGCTCCATATCACTATATACAGGAGATGTCTAGCTTATACCAGCTGTACATATAGAATTATATACAGGAGATACTTTGGTTATACCAGCATGCTCCATAATACTATATACAGGAGTTGTATAATGTATACCAGCTGTACATGTATAATTATATACAGGAGATACCTAGGTTACACCTGCATGGTCCATATCACTGCCGGTATATACAGGAAGATGTATATACATCTCCTGAATACAGTGATATCGGCCATGCTGATGTACAGCCAGTTTCACAGCTGCGTCTGAACTTTTACTTCCGACCAAAAATGGGGCAGCTGGGCGGGAAGCAGACAGACCCCATTATAGTCAATGGGGTTTGTCCAACGCTGTTCGGTTCCGTACAAAGACAGACATGTTTGACCGCAGGGATTTCTCTTTCCTGCCTCCCAAATGGAGCAGAAAATTGGAATCCCCAATTTCCTGTATATAGTGATATAGACCACGCTGGTATAAACTGGGTATCTACTATATATAATTATATATGTGCAGCTGCTATACGTTATACATCCTGTATATAGTGATACGGAGCACGCTGTAATAACCTGGGTATCTGCCTGTATGTAATTATATATGTAAGGCTGGTATAAGTTATACATCTCCCTCTATATAGTGATAAGGAGCATGTTGGTATAACCTGGGTATCTACTGTATATCATTATGCAGCGTCCCAGCGGCCACCTAGACACAAGGCCCAAGCTGAGGAGCTGGTGGGGGTAGAGTTGGCACTTGTCCCGGTGGCTCTACCAGACTCCTCCCCGGAGTGACGCACATAACCTCGGCCCAAGTGCTGCCAGGCCTCTTCGAGGCAACACTGGAACAGTGGTTACCTGTGTATGTGTGGTGGACTTTAGATTTGTCACGCATGACGCCACCGTTCCTTCACACCATAGCTTGTACCCGGCGGTTAAATGAAGGAAGTCCACACACGGTTGAAGCTTGAATACCTTAGTCACTGGGAATGGGGAATAACCGGAGCACTTTACTGGAAGCTTGTCAGAGTACAACGTTACACACGCCAGTGCAGGAAAGACAAAGAATGTGAGGTCAGGGAGGAGACACTGGATGACACCGATCCTACAGTCCATGTTATTTGTAAGGCACCGCTCCTGGAAGGGGAACACTCCGGAAGAGGATGGGGGTAGGATCACTCCACAGACACTTGCTCAGCACTTAAAGACACTCTGCACCGCAGACTCTCCACTTCAGTTGTTCCTTAGAGGTGGTACCTGGTATAGCAGGCCTCAGGATACCTCTACTCTTCCTCCATCACTTCACCACATGAGAGTTGAAGGTACCTCCATGTGGCCGGCACTCCACTCTACACTCAACCATAGAAGGTGACAGAAGCTCTTTCCCGCTCTCAGGCATTTACATTTATAGGGCTTAATATACCACTTGACAGGGCATAAATTGATACTTTTCCAGACATATCCCAGACACTTTCAGACGTTAACCTCTCACATGCTGCAGCTGTGCAAAACACATAACAGCAGACAAGAGAATTATGGAGGGGCCAGAAATATAGACTTCGGGCCAGTACAATTATATATGTACAGCTGGTATATGATACACATCTCCTGTATATAGTGATATACTGTGAGTCGGGAGGGGTATTGTCTCTCCTTGAGGAGAGCACTTAGAAGGACAGTAAGGAGACTAATAAGGTCATGCATGCTCCTCTGGGTAATATGCAAATAACCAGCATGGTCTATATCACTACATACAAGGTGTATAACTTATACCAGTAGTCACTCGCGTAATTATAGAAGATGCGGTTGCTCCCGGAGACCAGCAGTTTTAGGGGGCCCACAAGGCCTCTCTTTTCCATATAGGGAGCCTAGTACTATGAATAAAGCATTATAGTTGAGGGCCCTGTTACAAGTTTTGCATTGGGGCTCAAAAGCTTCGAGTTATGCCTCTGCCAGTAGTACATATATCATTACTAGCTGATATACCCGGCTTCGCCCGAGTTAATTTGGTACTGGTGTTTATCTGGTGTTCACACGGAAAATCTTATGAAGTCGTGGTTACTTTAGAGATACCGAGTAAAAAAATATGTTCACCATTTTGCATGGTTCTTTGCGTTACCCAGGAAACACCACGGGGAGGTAACCATGCGACGTTTCCTTTATATAAAATGACATCAGGAAGTGAGAGAATTAGATTCCGTACGTGCAATTTGGACGCTAATTCTTTTGCACTTAGAATTAAATATTCAAGTTGGGACCCATCAACTTTTCCTATTTATGACATAATCAATGCTTGTGTCAAATTCCAAGTTTCTATGACATCGGAAAATGAGAGAATTAGATTACATACGTAAAATTTGGACGCTAATTCTTTTGCGCATAGAATTGAATAATCGAGTTGGGACCTATTAGTTTTTCCTATTTATGACATAATGCTCATGCCAAATTTCAAGTTTCTATGACATCAGGAAGTGAGAGAATTAGATTACGTACGTAAAATTTGGACGCTAATTCTTTTGTGCTAGAATGAAATAATTGAGTTGGGACCTATTAACTTTTCCTATTTATGACATAATCAATGCTTGTGGCAAATTTCAAGTTTCTATGACATCAGGAAGGGAGAGCATTAGATTACTCACATAAAATTTGGACGCCAGTTCTTTTGCACTAGAATTGAATAATCGAGTTGGGACCCATTAGCTTTTCATCTTTATGACATAATCAATGCTCGTGCCAAATTTCATGTTTCTATGACATCGGGAAGTGAGAGAATTAGATTACGTACATAAAATTTGGACTCTAGTTCTTTTGCGCTAGAATTCAATAATCGAGTTGGGACCTCTTTACTTTTCCTATTTTGGAGATAATCTATGCTCTTACCAAATTTAATGTTTCTACGATATCGAGAAGTTGGAGAATTCGTGGCAAGTCAGTCAGTCAGTCAGTGAGGGCTTTCGTCTTTATATATATAGATATACAGGACATATCCAGGTTGTATCAGCATAGTCCATATCACTATATACAGGGGGATGTATATCTCTTGTATACACTGATATGTATCATGCTGGTATAACCTGGATATCTTCTGTATATAATTATATATGTGCAGCTCATATATCTCCTGTATATAGTTATATGGACCATCCTGGTATAACCTGATATCTCCTGTGCATGATTATATATGTACAGCTGGTATAAGTTATACCAGCTATACATATAAGAACACATACAATACATACCTGGTTGTAACGCATGTCTGTGGACTCCGCTCTCATTTTCACCTTCAGTGAATCGCTGGCCCAATCACGCGGCTGACAGTGCACTGATTGACTGCAGTTGTGACCAATCACAACTGTAGTCTCTCCTCCCTGAAGTACGTGTATATCAGGGGCGCCGCCAGATTAAACAATTGTATCCCGAGGCTTGCACATACATTTGTCGCTCATAGAGGGGCTGAGGACATACTTAGAAGTGCGTGTGAAATATCTGGTCTAAATAAATAAGCCCCACTGTCTTAGAACAGACAGTCTTGAAATGCGCCATTTTTCGCTCACAGTAACTCTGCTGAATGCTAAATCTACTCTTTAAACTGTCTATTTAAACTTTATACCGCCTATTAGTAAGCTTAGTGTATGACAAAATTTTGCCAAAATTTGGTGCAATTTTTGACATACAATGTTACAATTAGGTCTCTTTCCCATAAGCGTATATCGGCCGGCTGATTTCACGACCGGCTGATATACGCTGTGATCTGATGCATTGGATTCCAAGGGGCGGGATGTGGGCGGAGCTAATACCCCCTCCCCGCCCCTTGCCCTTAGCCATCAATGGGAGGAGGCAGGACGGGACGGTGCTTAGCTCTGCCCCCGCCCTGTACCCTCCCATTTCAAAGAACAAGTGGGGAGGAGAGCAGGGGTGAGCTTGCGATGGAGAGGGAGGGGAAAGGGGCGATGGCATGGTGACCAGGGAAAGACCACATCTTGAACTCATTAAACTAATTGGCTATTTCAATGGCTGGGAGCATCGGTGTGTGTTTATTCGTGCGTGCAATTTTGCATGACTTACAAGCGCAAAAAGTACAGTAAAAAAAGGCAGTTGCAAGCGCAAATGTGCATACACTCGTAGGAATCTAGCCTTACATCCGGCAAAGCAAATATCTAGAACTACAGTTTCTAACTGAGAGCAGCAAGCAACTTTGGTGCCCCATCGTCATGTGCAGAAAACAGAAAAGTAGAATAAAATATTCTTCGTTAGCAAACAATAAGGTCGTATATTCCCAGCAACGTCCTCCCCACACAATGATCTCCAGCAGAAGATGCTGACAGCACAATCCAGCCGCTGTACTAAACCAATTAGATTATTTAACTTGTCCATGATTAGTGCTCTACCAGGGTGTAATAAAGTCCCCACTAATTAGCTCTAGTTTGTACTTGTGCATGTAATTGAGATGACCACAAAGTGCCAGGGATTAAAATCACCACTGATGGAAGGAAAACAAGCCTGCAGATAGAATCCCTATACTTGTATACATCTCACAGGATTACGATGGACACATGCCCCTTTGGACAAATATAGTCTATTCACAGACACAATGCATCCAAGAATCACAGAAGGGCAAATGTCTGATTGCTGGGGTCTGACCAATTTACCAACTTTCCTCCATCTCATAGAAGTGAATGGAATGGGGGTTACATACACACATCGCCTCTCCATTCACATGGGTTATAACGGGTATGCAGATCTCAGGCTCTTTGGGAGTCCCATTAGTCTGGCACCCAGTAATCAAAAATGTATTTTCTGCCTTGTAGATAGGGGATACATTTGTTTAATGGCTAAAGTGTAACTAACTTTTCAGAATAAGCTGCTGTGAATGTGGATGAGGATTAACACTATTTCTTCCCATTGTACATGTATACCTTTGTATCCTGCATTCTTCCCCGTTTCCCCTTTTGCTGGCTGTATATCTAATTCTTAATTCTCTCAGGACTGTTGGGGAGAGCCTGGCTGCTGTGTTCTATAGACTACACACAGAGAACTGGAGATTCTACTCTCTAACTGTGTAATACATAGAGAGATAGAACATCATCATGGAGGACATTACAGCAGTACTGATCTGTGAAGATGTAAAATTAGTAGCCAATACACAGTAAAAAGTCACTTACTGTTAGCTTTAGGCAATGGCAGGCTCTTCATCTTTACTCTCCCCTCCCCTCTGCTGTATATACCTCAATGCACACAATGATCATCCTTCTCCATCTCCACTTGTTGTTCTAAACTTGTGCTGTCTCCAGCGACAAACTTGACAACAGGCAGGGTATTCTTACTGTATATTACTGGCCGCTCTATTGTCAGGGGCTTCTCCAGCATGTCCAATACCGCAGTACTGGTTCTAGGCAGCAGATGGTGCCATTGTATAATGGCAAAAAGAGAAAGACCCCCTAGGAAACCCTGAATCCAAATTGAAATGCAAAGGGTTAAAGCACTTTAACTGTTTTGCATTCAGCAACTCCATGTGATGCCATAATACCGGAGCCAGTTGCCGGAATTGCTGAATGCAAGCCAGGTATGAAATCCCTGCGGGTTGGACACACCCCCAGCTACTATTTGAATAATGCATAGCATAGCAATAACGAGTATGGAAATTAATTAGGCAACACCCACTCACCAAGCACTAGCCATACCTACATCATTTACAGGAAGAGACAATGAAGCAGTAATATCTGCTAAATGAATATGTAAAGGCCCATTTAGACACAATGATTATCGCTCAAAATTCACCCAAAAGTGATCTTTTGAGCGACAATCGTTGTGTGTAAATGTACGCCCATCGTGTACTTTTCGTGTACTATTCGGTGGGATACCCCTGACAGCTCAGCTCCGAGAACAAAGCAGCTGTTTGCAGATAACAGCGCTCCTGTTGTCATCTCCATACATCAGGAGCTTTAATTTACAAGCTAATAAACTCTTAAGTAGCTAATTAGCTACTTAAGAGTTTATGCAAAGTAATCACTCAAAACTGTCACTTAAACTGCGATTTGAGTGATAATCTTTCAGTGTCAATGGGGCTTTAGAAAGAAATCATATAGAAGATTGACTGTAGAAAAATACAATATTGTCCATCTAGTCTGGCCTTCTATTACTATCGTATTTATGGTCCATGTGATATGTATCCCAAACATGGTTGTTTGAGGCTTGAGGCCTAACAGAAAGTGAGGACACAGTAATGCTTTATATGAAGAGAGAGGAGGGCTGCCTGTTTACATAGGATGATAGTTGTTTAATTTTTAGGTGCGCTAAAAACTAGGCGACTCCAACAAGTCAACAATTCTGGATCACTTGCCCATGGGACCCCGTGTTTAGGCAATCGCCCATAATCGCTCTTCTGAGATATTACTCAGGTGACTATCAGCCTGTGTAAACTGACCCTAATTTACAAGCAGACAGAGAGGTTATACTCTCTTTCCCAACATCATTTGCAAATAGTTATAAAGAGGCAATGCAATCTGTACAGGTAGGTAGTAATATCTATGCCTACATATCTACAGGGCCGTATTTAGAGTTCATGCTACCCTAGGCACATTTAGGCCTATTGGTAAGTTAGGTTAAAGCTGCTGCCCATATACCTTAGATATCTATCAGCCAAACACTCACTAGGCCAACAGATACCCCACCTGCCCCACCCCCTATAAGATTCGGGGGGCGCCGGGTGTGAGCGGGGGGTTGCAGTGGGGAGTGGGGGATGGGGGAGAGACAGAGAGCTCCCCCCTGTTCCCCCCCCCCCCCCTGCTACCCCCGGCTCCACCCTGGCGCCCCCCGAATCTTTTCGCCCGAGTAGGCAGTTACTTGAAAAAAGCGGTGCTCGATCGAGTAATTGTCCTAAACGAGCACGTTCGCTCATCTCTAATGACTTCTTATTCTTGGAGATGGGGTGATCAAAAAAGCATTATTCTGGTGTTGTTTTTTCTTTTTCCTATAATGTGATATTTTAATATATTGGACCTTTACACATGCAGCAATACTAATTTTTACGTTCTTTTTTTGTGACAGCTGGGAAAAGATGTTTTTTTTAAAATGTTTACATGTTTTTATTTTTTTTAACAATTAAAAAGTATATTAAAAATATATTTAAGTCCCCAAAAGAGACTTGAACTTGCAATTGTTTGATTATGTGTATAATGCTATGGTATTGCACTGTACTGTATTTTAACAGGGTTCCTATTAAATACATGTCACAGGCGTGTCGTAATAGATAAACAGTCATGCCAACAATGGAAGGCTTCAGAAAGCCAACGGCTGGCATGATACCTGGATGGCACCCCACAATCTTATCATGATGGGGCCATTTGAGACATTTACATCACTATTGATCAGGGTGTTTGAATGCCGCTAACAGAAATGACAGCTGCATTTAAAGGGTTAACAACCTCGATCAGTTTAAGGCCATGTTCACATCTGCATCCATTATGGGAGCAGGAAAACAGAATCCACTGGCCGAACGGATCCATTTTATGACTGACCCAAACTGACCCCATTGACTATAATGGGGTCCAGTCGGTTCCTCTCACCCCTTGTACAACCCTTTGGGACATAGAGCAGCAGTTCCAGACAGTATAGGACTTACTAACTCTGCAGAGCACAGGAGGTTCTGCTGCGGTGGAAGTGGTGATGATGAGGCAGGCAGCCTGGGACTGCATGGCTAACTGAGCACTGAAGCAGCCCAAGTGACATCTGCCGCTTCCTCCATGGACAGCCGGGATAAGTGACATTACAGAACCCACTCAGCTCTGATTGGTGCTGAGCCGCAGACTAACTGCGACTCTGCACGAATCACTCTGGAGTACCATAGTAGGAGCAGGAAGAGAAGAAGTCCATGTCCTGAAGAGTCTTCTCCCTTTCTAACATAGTACATTAGGCTAAAAAAAACTTGTACCCATCTAGTTCAGTCTATTCCCCCCTCCCCCAACCATGTTGATCCGGAGGAAGGCAGAAAACCACATGAGGTAGAAGCCAATTTTCCGCATCTTATGGAAAAAATATTCCTTCCCGACTCCAATCTGGCAATGAGAATTACTCCTGGATCACCGACCCACCTGAAGTAATCAGTGACTATAGCATATAATATTGTTACACTCAAGAAAGGTGTCCGGCCCATTGTAGTCCGCCCATTCCAAATATTACTTTAGTTGCCCGCCTTTGTAGCCTCTCAAGCCCTTATATGTCCTTCTTGAGTACCGGTGCCCAAAACTGTACCCAATATTCCATGTGTGGTCTGACCAGTGACTTGTGAAGAGGAAGAACAATGTTCTCGTCATGTGCCCCTTGATGTCTTTTAATGCATCCCAAAAGTGTGCAGCTGGCAGGGGCTGCCCTGTCGTGACTGAGAGTTAGCTTGTGGGCAGCAGCAGGTGTCGATCGGACACACACCATCACCACTGTAGACTAATTTTTAGCAAAACTTGTTATACAAATAAAACTGCAGGTGTGTTTCCTCCCTTTCTCTAGTAATGTGACTTAGTTGTTAGCAATCTTGCCTTTCAGCGCTGGGGTTCTAGGTTCAAATGCCTTCAAGGTCAACATTTGCATGACCTTGACAACCTCCACCCAAATATTGCCCTTGGTCAAACTGCCACCACTACAAAGCAGCAGTGCTAACACCTGAGCCACCACACTTGTCCGTTCTGTTTCTAACAAGAAGAATGACAACAAGAATAAACACAAAGAGAACAGAAAAAAACTCATCCAGATGTTGACCATGATTAGATTTTAACTTGCAACTCCAGGACTGCAAAGCAGCAGTGCTAACAACTGAGCCACCACACCTGTGTGTTTTGCTCCAGGGGAGAAGAAAAGGAAGAATAAACACAAAGAGAAGATAAAAACACCATCCAAGTGTTGTCATTGGACAGATTCAAACCTTGAACACCAGCAAGCCAATAGTGCTAATGATTAAGGCCCACTGCACACGAACCGGTCGGCTTCCAGATGCAGGATCCCGCACGGAAAACCAACCCTGTGCCCGGCCGGTGGCCCTACGTACCTGTGGTTTTCTTCTTTCTTCTGTTCTGCAGATGGTCCAGCCAGTGAACCGTCGGGCATGCGCAGTACAGATTTTCTCACATCATCACTAGGCGAAGACGTGGAATCCGTGACCTTTCTGCAAAGTTAATTGCAGAAGGGCCACAGGTCGCATGGCCTCTACTGATT
Source organism: Eleutherodactylus coqui (assembly GCF_035609145.1). NCBI lineage: Eukaryota > Metazoa > Chordata > Amphibia > Anura > Eleutherodactylidae > Eleutherodactylus > Eleutherodactylus coqui. Next base: position 57,229,385 of record NC_089837.1, on the reverse strand, counting down.
TCAATGGAAGCCGTCTGAGCAGAATCTGCTCAAAAATAGAGCATACTGCAATTTTTTCCTCCACAAGTGGACAATCGCAATTGATTACCGCTCGCGTGCAGGAAGAAGCGCTTTTCCATTGCATGCTATGGGCGGTATTTGCGGTGGAACCCAGAGGCAGATGCCTACTCTGGAGTCTGCAATCCAAATATGCTCATGTGCTGCCGGCCTAAGTCACCATGCTTGTTCTTCCTTTTTGTTATTCCTTCTTCCCCTCCTACTCCAGTGGAGTATAAGAAAGAGAATAAGAAGAACATGAAAGAGGAGATGAATAAGGAGTAGTAGGAGAGGAAGTATAAAAAGGAGAAGTAGGGGGAGAAAGAAAAGGAGAAAAGGAAGAAGCTTGGTGGCTAGCACTATTGCCTTGTACCATTGGGGTTTAAGGCTGATTATGGACAACATCTGCATAGAGTATATATGTTTTCTTTGTGTTTCTAATTATTATTATTCTCCACCTTCCCCTCCTGCTGCTGCTTTGCACAAGTATTTCATTAATTGCTCATGACCAGTCAGGATTAATGGTGTCCTAAATGCTGGGAAATACAGGCAGTTACTCATGGATCATGCAATACCATCAGGGAGGCGTCTGATTGTCTGCAAATTTATTCTACAGCAGGACAACAACCCCCAACATCCAGCCAATGTCATTAAGGACTGTCTTCAGGGTAAAGAAGAAAAGGGGGTCCTGGAAGTGATGATATGGTCCCCATAGAGCCCTGATCTCATCATCATCATCCAGTCTGTCTGGGATTATATAAAGAGACAGAAGGATTTGAGCAAGCCAACATCCACAGAAGATCTCCAAGATGTTTAGTAGTTAGTTCTCCAAGATGTTTGGAACAACCTCCCTGCTGAGTTCCCTCAAAAACAGTGTGCAAGTAAGTGTACTTAGAAGACATGATGCTGTTTTGAAGGCAACGGGCGGTCACAACAAATATTAATGCGACTTAGATTTCTCTTTTGTTCATTCACTTGAAATATAGACCCTCCCGAAAAATAAGCCCTAGCTACACTACATGGGAAATAAAAACCAATACTCACCTAACAGGCACCATTCGGGTCCCTCTCTGGCAATCTTTCGTGTAGTCCTCAGCACTGACAGAGCATTCTCTTCCTGGTAACGGGGCTTAAATACCCTGCCTCCAGCAAGAGATTGCTGTGATTGGTTCAGGAACGCCGCCTCAGCCAATCACAGCCGGCGCTCGATGGACCAATCAGAGCCATCGCTTCCTGGAGGCAGGATTTATGCATTCAGCCACCAGGAAGTGATCTTCTGTGGGCGAACGAGGACTGCAGGATGCCCGGGGGACTTCTAGAGAGCAACGGGAGGACTCAAACCGAGCCTGCTAGGTAAGTATTCCCTTTTTTTTTTTTGGAGTGCAGCCAGGGCTTCGTTTCGGGGTAGGGTTTATCCTTCTCACGGTAAAATCGTGTGAGTTTATTGCGGGCAGCAGCAGGAAGATGCATCGAAATTGTATGGACAAAGCTGCGATATTGCTGTGATTTTGTAGCAGCGATATCACTGTTGCACGTGTGAAAAGAGGCCTAAACAGAGTGTTATTTGTGCCTATACAGGGAGAGACCAGGCTCCAGTACTATCTATGCCTACACCATTTACAGGAGACATAGAAGCAGCACTACCTGTGCCAAAATAAATGTGTCATCACATGATACCGAATCCAGAGCAGAGACAATGACAATGGTGACCATTTTAGTGCATATTCTTAGAATACTGTTCAGCGACGTCTTGAAGGGATGGATTATAGTCTATAGAACAAAATGTTGCAGTGCCCCTTTAAGTACCCTGTTTCCCTGAAAATAAGACATACCCTGAAAATAAGACATAGCATGATTTTCCAGAATGTTTGAGGATGCAAAATGATTTTTCAGGCTTTTTGAGGATGCTTGAAATATAAGCCCTACTAACAGTTAATTAAAAAAGTCAATTTAAATAGTGTCCAGGCAGCTATACATGTAAAAAAGTTAAACCTTTTTGAGCAAAAATTTATATAAGACACTGTCTTATTTTCAGGGAAACACGGTAGTAGTCCTGCAGTCTCTGCGGAGATTTAGGATGTGATTACTCTTGCTTCTCCACAATGAACGGTAAATTGATCATTTCTGGAAGTGACACCTTCAGAGCTCTTCACATCCCAGACTTATTACTCAAGGTCAAGGTTTGCTATAGGTACAAAGGAAACATCTTTGTCCCATTGGCCCCCATATCGAACCGTTAAAAATCAAGTAGCTCTCCTATTCTGATTGTATGGGATGGAACAAACGGTCATGTTCAAACTTCACAGCATCAAAGTCAGTTTTATTCTTCAGCTATTCAACAGATAGCAAATAGATAGAAGAGAGATGGAACGCCGAGGCCATAAATCCTGCAGTTTCCAAACACCAAAGAGTAAGGATACAGGAACCATAAATCTAAATCATGTCCATGTTAGATGTCCAATCAATATGGAAAGTGTGCATTAGAGGGCATCTGGAACTGCAGTCTACTCCAGCTCTTCCCGTAGCAACACAGAAGAGATAGACAAAAGATCAAAGATAATCTGTGGAGCCGTCAATCATAGTCCAATCTGAGGTGCGCCATGTGTGAGGACTGTAGCAAGGGTAAAGCCAGGACAGATTTAGGTGTGACTAGAGTATTCAAGGTTGGGGGGTTACATCTGAGAGCAAGTTATGGATGCCTAATGTACTTGTTCCTCTCCTCACTGGAAGCTGAAACATTAAGCCTGGGGTCACAAGGCACGTAATTCCAGTGAAATTCTCGCGGAACAGCCGCACTGAAAAACCGCGAGAATTCCGTTGGAAAAGTGCAGCCTTAACCCTTTCCAATCCAATTTGTATCCTGGTTTTCCTAGGGGGCTTACTCTTTCTGCCGTTATACAACGGCGCTATCTGCTGGCTAAAGCCAGTACTGCATGAGCTGACACGTTGTATAGGCTCCGACAGCAGAGAGGCTGGCAATATACAGTAAGAGAACCCCGCTGGACGTCTTCCAACATTGGAGCTGTACAGCCTTAAATCACAATGTCTTTAGACGTCAGACAGTGGATTGGAGAGGGTTAAAACCTGCCGCCTTTAGCAGCGGGTTTTGGAGCAGTTTCACTGTCGGCACTCTGCTGCAGCCATCTCTCCCCATAGAGAGGCCGCTGCGGAAATGAAAAAAGAATTGACATGCCGCGTCTTTGTTTTCCGCGCCGCATGTACGCTTCCATGCAGCTTGGCCGCAGTGTGTGGATGAGATTTTTGCAAAATCTCATCCACTTTGTTGCTAATGCCGGGATTAGGAGCCGCAGGCGGAATTGCAGTTCGGACATTACGCACGGAAGTTCCGTGGCGAATCCCCCCCCCCCCCCCCCCCCCTGTGAACCCAGCATAAGGATGCTGTTATACGAGCGCTCGCGTTTTCCTTGCACTCACAGGTGCAGCCTGGAAATTAGCGCTATCGTTAATGGTGTGTAGTAGCACCATTATTAGGGCATGTCCACAAGGAGTGAATGTGCTGCAGATTTTCGGTGCAGACCCTCCACATGTAAAATTCGCAGCGTTTACATGAGCAGCAAAGTGGATGAAATTTTCAAAATATCCCCCACATGCTGCAGAGAAAATCCGCACAAAGTAGGAAAAAGTGGAAATTACAATGCGGTGCTGAATTTAAATCTGCAGCATGCCAATGTTAGCACCGCATACTCTGCAGAGTCCAACTCCTTTTTATGAAGAAATGAATTCCTAACCAAAAGCCACATTAAATTCTGCATTTCATTTCTCACCTGATTCTTTTGCTGCAGATTATACCACACACATTCTGCAGCAAATCCCTCCCGTGTAGACGAGCCCTTAGAGCTCCTAACTGTTTCATTGCTCCAATGCATGTAAGCTAAAAAATGGAGCAACTTTGCAAATAGTCTTTATTAGGGTTTGCTCACACAAACGCGAAAACCGTGCGTAAGTTAGTCGCGCAAAAAATCAAGGCCAACTGCCCTAAAAATCGCATGAACAGATGCTTTTCCATGCAAAAGCCCCAAATGTTATGCGCACGAAAATCATGCATTCACACAATTCAGAGCAGCAGGTCTTAAAAAAAGCACTGCTGCTTCGGTAGGAGAGAGAGATGAAGGGAAGCCCCGGGAGAACACCCTTCTCCGCGAGGCTTCCCTTAATCTTAGTGGGGCTGGGATTAAGGGGAGAAAGAGGTTCCCCTGCAGGGGAGAAGAAGGAATCCTCCAGCAGCGCAATGCCGGGGTTCCTCTGCAGGGGAGAATAAGGGATTCTCCTGATGTTAGGGATTTCCTTATTCTCCCCTGCAGGGGAACCTCTCTTTCCCTGCTATGGGGGAATTCCCATGTAGCGGGAAGAGAAGGGGTGGGGCTAGAGAGAGAGGGTAGGGCTAGGGTGTTCTCCATAGGATTCCCCCATAGCAAGAAGAGAGAGGTTGGGGCTAGAGGAAAGTTCCCTCTAGACCCACCCTCTCTCCCCCCAACTTTCAGGGAATCCCTTGGGGGAGCCCTATAGGTCCACCCTCTCTCTCCCCACTATAGGGATTCCCTGATTCTCCCCTATAGGGAAATTCCTTCTCTTCCTACTGCAGGGAATTCCTCATTCTCTGCTGCTGTTCGGAGTTCGAGGATGCTGGGAAGAGGCGAAGCCCCAGGGCAATAAAGGAAACTCGGGGGGGGCGTCATCCCTGCGGGGACTAACAGAAGGTTACATTGGGACATTTGTGTTTAGCGACATGGCAGCACCCCCTTCCTCTTATCTCCTTTCCTTTCCCATTCCGATTGTTTAGAAGTTTAAACTAAACAATCGGAATGTTTACCTAATCAACCTTCCCCGTCCCTTGTTATCCAGCTCCCAAAGGAATCTATGGAGACACCTGTGCATGGCGCACTAAAGATAGGTCCGGCCCTGTTTTTGCACGCAGCAGGGAATTTCAGTCACTTATGGCCTATTTTTTTAGGTGTGTATTTTTTGCATGGCTAAAATGCCTTTGTCTGAACGTGTCCATAGGAAACCATTGGTTCTAATAGTCATGTGTTCTGTGCGCATGCAAGTTAGCTGTGCGAATTGCCCCGTGTGAATGAGTCGCTAAGACTCCTACCAAATTGAATCTTCAGCTTCTATGAAGAACTATGTGTCTCCATGGCAACAGAATAAACCCATGTGGTCTGATGCTGCAGTTATATTCCCTTCTACCCAGCCCCTAATTCTTAGCAACCTACCAAAGGTACATAGCCAAGAAACACGGGAAATATGGAAGAGAGCATAACTGCAGGATCTGACTACACAAGGTATGTTTGTTGTCTGTTACCATGACAACACATTATTCTGCATAGGAGCTGTATACACAAAAGGGTAAATTAATTACATTGAAGTAAATAAGAAAATGGTTTCAATGGCGGACATACTCTTTACAAGTTTTGGGAACCAAAATCTGTAATACTTGTATTGTGTCTCACTTTACAAGAGAATGACTGGTGGTGCACATCAAAGCTTTTAATCTAGGTTTCCAGACAAGAAGATGGCAGCCGAGAGGCCGGCTGGATTGGGAAGTATTTATTTAAGGGCTCACATGAGCATATATCGGCCGGCCATTTTCACAGTTGGCCGATATACTAGCTACAATCTGATGCATTGGAGGCCAATGCATCAGATCACATGGCTGTATTCCTGCGACGTTAAAGCACCCGGCTGGCCAAAATAGCGTCGGACCATTTTACGTCGGGCCCAAAAGATAGTCCTGAGACAATCTTTTGGGCTGGAATACATTGACCGCTGCACGGGCTTCTATGGGAGCCAATAACAGCGGCCGGAGAAGGGAGGTGGGTGGGAGTTTAGCAGCGTGACTGCTAAATTCCCTCCGTCTTCTCTCCTCCCCTCTGGCTGATTGCAATGGGATGGGGGGGGAGGGGAATAAGCACCGCCACGTCCTGCCTCCTCCCATTGCTAGCTGCAAACAAGAGGCAAGAAGGGGGTGGAGCTAAGCTCCCACCCCTCCCCATCCCTTGTCCGCAGCCAGCAAAGGAAGGAGGTGGGATGGGGCGGCACTTAGCGCCGCCCCCAACCTGCCAGCAAGGGGGGAGGGGCAACGGCATGGCGGCCTCGGCGTTCACGAGGTTTCTACACCTCACATCGAAGCATATACCCTCGTGTGAAAGAGCCCTAATGGTGTGAGTATAGAGTACTCTGGTCTAATTAAGGATTAACCCAGCATAAATGCAACAAATGTATTAAAAGATTTAAGCCTCTTAATACATTCATCGCATGTGGAGGCCCCTTCATGAGCCAGACTGGAATCTATACCAGATACAAGCTGGCGTAGGTTTCACCAATAATTTACACCAGTTTCTGGCATAATTTATAGTAAAACTGAGGCACCCCCCATTGCAAGCAGTGGCGAGGGGCGGAGAGGGGGCGGGAGCTCAGTGCACTGCTTCTGGCCCAACCCGCATCCTCCCTCTGCAGTAAGGGACACTGTATATCGGCTGGGCGTGAAACCCCGGCCGATATACGGACGTGTGAATAAGCCCTTTAAGAAATAGTTGTGTTTCACTGCTTGATTGCTATTTAAACCCACATATATTTCCAATACCAAGACTGCCCACATGGTGTGCTGTTGGGGAAAGCCTATTCATAGGTAATGAGATCAAAGCACTTTTGCATTCCAATATTCTGCATGTAACAGTATTCCAAAATGATACCTAGTGGTTGAATAGCACAGTGCTGCAAAGTGCCACCCAGTGCTTGTGTAGCTCAGTTTTCTTAGGTGCCTTTTTATTGGTTTATGCACTGCAATATTCTAAAAGTGCCCCCTAGTGGTACCAAAGTGTTTTGCATTTGCAATGTGCAGTGTAAGGCCCAATGGAGATCCGTGGGTCTTGCTGTCCATAGGGATGCATTAGCATCCGTAGGGCAGTCAAAAGCATGCGGATGTGATTTATTCCCGTCACACATGGGAATAAATCGCTGCATGCTCCATTTTCCTGCGGATGTGCCGCACGGACGGCTTCAGTTGAAGCCTATGGAAGCTGTCCGTATGTGCGGCACAGCCACAGCTGTTTCTGTGCTGCGCTGCGGATACTCGGGACAGCAGGAATTTAATTTTAAAAAAGAGTGCACGGCGCATGCGCGCAGCACGCTGCCGGCTTGCCGAGCACATCCACCGGCCAGAAGAAAGAATATCCGGCCGTGACGGACGGGAACCCGCAGCGTCCGGAGAAGGTAAGAAAATGTATTTTCCCTCTCCATGGCCATGGGCACGCACTGATTTCACAGATTCAGCAGTTGTGCAGGTTGACATAAAGGCTAAAGCTTTATTTGCATGGTGTATATACGTGGCTATGTAGCCGCGTTTTCACGACCGGCCGATATATGCGATCATCTGAGGCATTTTTTTCTCAAATGCCTTCGTTCCCATGGGCGAATTTGCGGCACGTAAAAATGTTGCACCGTAAGAAATAGAACATAGGCAACCAAAAACCACGCCGGCTGGGTAAAAAGATAGTTCTGGTTCTATCTTTTGACCGATATACGCTGGCAGCTCCCATAGACTTCTATAGGAGCTGAAAAAAAGGGAGGGGAGGTAATTTAACAGCATCCAACGCTACGAAAAGCTTACAGGTGCCTCCATTTAGACATTAAAAGTCATTCCAAGGATTTATGCCAAGCGAGGGATTTCCAGGGTGCGATGTATTTTTTCACTAAAACATCGCAGCCAGCCGCGTGAATGGACGAGAAAATGCTAATTAAGCTCAGGACTTGATCATAGAAAATAGTCAATTCATGCAAACTTCTTCACATGAGCAAATGTAAAAACGCATGCCCTCGTGTGAAGGAGTCCTAAGTTGTATTTTGTGCCCTAATACAGAAGATAATGGTTACTATTAGAGTAATCAAGCAAACTGAACAATATAAATAGTAGGGACCGAAGCAGGATCCGCAGGTTCCATTAGTGCAGGCCACGCATGACTGGGGTGGTGAGGGAATGGAGGAAAGTAAAGGGTTAATGGGGGGTGGAGTAGTGGAAGGGGACACAGGAGCCTAATAGGGGAATTCGAATGATGAGGGGGGGGGGAGTTAGTGTAGGGGGTGGGGAGTGTGAAGGTGATAAGAAGGATAGCGAGTGGTGAGGTGGGAGCCATTTTAGAAAAGGAGTTTGGTAGTTCCGCCCACCCTTCCTTATGTTTGGTGGTTAGCAGTAGGAGGTGAAAGATTGTCATGGCAGCTGGCGGGAGGGGGGTTCTTGGAGTCAGTTTTATAGTAGTTTGGGGGGGGGGGGGAGTCTGGTGGGTACGGTCTCACCTTTAGTATTCCCTCCTTTATGTTAAATTTTGGTTGTCTGGTGCTGGAGACATGGCCTATGGGGGGGGGAGTCCCTCCAGACTGATTTATTATATCCAATATTGGCCAATTGAGGCAGCTGGTGGTGCCCCCAACCCGGGCATTACGGTTGGGGGCAGGGTACGGAATAAGAGTTATGCACCAGATTTTGTGGCTCCAGGGACCCCCCCTCTCGTTGTTTGGATTGAAAACTGTAAATTTGTGTTAGTGTGTTTAATAAATGGCTGCTGTGGCCAATTAATCCAAAATACGGCGTAGTGTTTTTATTCCTTTAGGGTGAATTCACACGAACGTATATTGGCTCGGTTTTTACGCCGAGCCGATATACGTTGTCCTCGTGTGCAGGGGGGGGGAAGGATGGAAGAGCCAGGAGCAGGAACTGAGCTCCCGCCCCCTCTCTGCCTCCTCTCCGCCCCTCTGCACTATTTGCAATGAGAGGAGGCGGGGCGGGGCTAAGGTCCGCGAATTAGCCCCACCCCATCCCGCCTCTCCCCATTGCAAATAGTGCAGAGGGGCGGAGAGGAGGCAGAGAGGGGGCGGGAGCTCAGTTCCTGCTCCTGGCTCTTCCATCCCCCCCCCCCTGCAGATGAGGACGACGTATATCGGCTCGGCGTGAAAACCGAGCCAATATATGTTTGTGTGAATGCACCCTTAGAGACGGGTTGGCTGCAGCTGGAGTGACTCTGATCTACCCTGGTCAAGTTAAACACAACTAATATAATGAGTGGCTTCTAAAAATTCAACACAAAATGCCACTTTTAATAACTGCTGTAGACTCACCCCCCTGCATAGGATTTCTCAGAAGACATCTGCAAATCAAGCATAACTAATGCAACTAATTAAGGGCTTCATTAGTCACATCAGGTGTACTTGAGATAAAACACATCAAATACCTGGACTGGCTAGGGATTTGATTGTATGTTAGAAATATGGCCAAGTCAAGAGAGTGGTTCAAAAAGTTAAGAGAAGAGATCATTGCATTGCACAAACAAGGAAGGACATGGAAAAAAGATAGCAAAGGCTCTGTGTGGTACTAGAAATACAGTTGGAGTTCAAAGTTAAAGGAACTTTGGCTACATTCGGTGTGGCAGAAAGAAGAAGCTATCGCCGGCTACCACCAAATTCGTGAGGAGGCAGACAGTCAAAAACCCTTGATTGACTGCACAATTTGGTGACAGCAGGCATTGAGGTTTCCATTTGCAGGGTGGAATTAGCTCTCATTATGCCCCACAAGATGCAGTAAATGCCGCACCAAAATCCCCTGTAGATATTGATGTGAAATTGAAAATGGCTTCGCCTGGGCAAATAAAGATGGCCGCAGCAGCTTCTCTGAGTAGCTGGCACATGCTGTACATTAGCATGCATAATTAGTCTAAGACATTACATGCTGTTCTGGTTGCCCATGTGAGCAGGGCTGGCTAGTAGGAGTAGCCGTAGTGTCTAAGGCCTCCTTCACACAGACCTGCAGCTCTACTTACATGCTTAAAAAAGTCACAACTAATAAAGCCAATGATTTCCTATGGAAACCTTCCGATGAACGATTTCTAGCCGCATCAAAAATCACAACAATAAAGATAGGACATCAGTGCTGGATGAAGCGGCTAAAATTCCCTGCTGCGTGAAAAAAAAGGGCTTGACCTATCTTTTGGCAGGAAATCGCAAAAGCCTCCATAAACTCCTATGGGAGACTATGCGAGGCGGTTGGCAAAGAAAGATTAATTCCCCAGCAGGTTGATGTTGGGTTTCCCTGCAGGGGAAAATAAGGAAATCCCCAGCAGCGCAATGCCGGGGTTCCCCTGCAGGGGAAAATAAGGAAATCTTGAGCAGCGCAATGCCGGAGTTCCCCTGCAGGGGAAAATAAGGAAATCCCCAGCAGCACAATGCCGAAGTTCCCCTGCAGGGGAAAATAAGGAAATCCCGAGCAGCGGAATGCTGGAGTTTCCCTACAGGGGAGAATTAGGGTGCCTTTCCACTAGCCTTTTTTTATCGCCTGCGTTTTTTTTTCACGTGATTGTCAATGGGACTTTCTAATGTTAAAAACGCAACGCAGCGCAACTTGTGTTTTTGGTGCATTGCGTTACGTTTTCAACATTAGAAAGTCCCATTGACAATCGCGTTTAAAAAAAACGCAGCGATAAAAATAGGCTAGTGGAAAGGAGCCTTTAGGGAAATCCTCAGTAGCGCGATGCTGGGGTTCCCCTGCAGGGGAGAATAAGGAAATCCCCTGCAGCATGGTGCCAGGGTTCCCCTGCAGAGGACAGTAAGGAATTCCCTAGAAGCGCTGAGATAAAGGGAGTCCCCAGCGATGAAGGGAAGCCCTGGGGGTAATCCCCTTCAACTCCGTAGTGGGGCTTACCTTCACTGAGAGAGATGTAGGGTGTTTCCCCAGGGACTCTCTCTCTCTTTTCAGTCAGTTCCAGCCATGTGAGTGGCCTGACCCTCGCAAGTAGCGCTGCAGAAGATTTTACGTTCAGACAATGTTCTGCGATTTCTTTTTCATGCAGCTATTTTGTAGCCCGTGTGAATGGAGCCTTAGACTACCAATGCATACTAATGCACAATGTGCATCTGGTAGTCAGAGAAGCGCTTCGGCAATCTTGGTTTGTCCAGGACCGGAGGGTCACTTTAATTCTGTCATTAGCTGCACATGAGAATCTGCAGGAAGATCTGTGGATTCTGGAGCGGAATCCCGCAGCCGCAGATTAAGCCACATTTACAGTGCAGATTGCTGAATAATTCCACTTGTATAAAAGTATCCGAAGGGACTAGAGATGAGCGAACGTACTCGTTACGAGTACTTACGCACCCGAGTACCGCCATTTTCGAGTACTTCAGTACTCGGGTGAAAAGATTCGGGGGGCGCCGGGGGGCGGGGAGAGGCGTGGCGGTGCGGGGAGTAGCAGCGGGGAACAGGGGGGAGCCCTCTCTCTCTCCCTCTCCCCCCCACTCCCCACTGCTACCCCCCCGTGCCGCCGCAGCGCCCCCCGAATCTTTTCACCCGAGTACTGAAGTACTCGAAAATGGCGGTACTCGGGTGCGTAAGTACTCGTAACGAGTACGTTCGCTCATCTCTAGAAGGGACCTTTCACAAAGGACAGAATATTCCGCAACAGTGTTGCAGAATACGCCTTCCTGGAACTCTGCACCAAAATCCACAGGCTAACTGCAGGCATGGCAGGATTCGGCTATGTGCAATTCCACATCAAAATCCACGGTTAGCAGGGCAGATGTTGGTGCTAAATATTCCACAGGTGGGACATATTCTGCATCGCTGCTGCAGAACATTCCATCTATGTGATGGTCCTCTAGGCACATGCTATGCTTCCGTTTCTCTTGCTGGAAATGAACAAGGCTGCTTTCACACGTGCGTTGGGGTCAGTTCAGGGTTTCCCTGTCTCTGCTCTGTTTTTGGAGGAGAGAAACTGAAATAAAACTCAAAAACCATTAGTTTGATTGTCTGGTCTACACATATAGTGTAGCCACGCCAGGCTATTACCCTAGCGTGCTAACATGTGACGTGTTATTGCTGCTACACTGGTTTAGTACTGCATGCAGTATTATTGTGTCTGAGGGCATAACAGTAGTTGGACGGACCCCATTTAATCCAATGAGGTCCATTCTGCGCAGTTCAGTTCCATCATAGAGAGATCCATTCTGGCCAGGGATTCCTACGATGGAACAGGAAAATGGAATCCATAATGCCAACGTGAATGAGCCCTAATGTGGACAGAGACTAATGCATACTATAACAAGCTTAGGCTCTGCTCACATCTGCGTTAGGAGCCTCCATTGCAGATTCTGTCTAAAACACCAGACAAAATAGTGCAGCCACCTAAAATTCCGGACACACTGATGGAAACCCAATAGATCCGATTAAAGGGGGTTTCTGGGCAAATACTATTGACAACCTGCTTTTAGGATCTGCTCTTCCGGATCCCCTGTGATTAAATGATCATCCAGCCTGCAGTCAGTGGGGCGGACATTGTCATCAGGGTTAGAACAGGAAGTCTCAGAGGTGACTGCACTGGAGTCAGAACCGGAAGTCCATTAGGAAGCATGACTCCCATTGATTTCAATGTGAGTGATGCCGTGTCTGACGCTTCCTGCTCCAAATCCGATGACTACATCCAGCCCCACTGCACTGACAGCAAACCCAATGATCAGCAGATTGCTGGGGATCCAGAGCGACAGATCCCTGGTGATCACCTATTGATGACCTATCCTGGGGCTAGGTAATCAATAGTATTTGCCTGGCAAATCCCTTTAAAGTCAATGGCTTCCCATTGATGTCTATCATGAGACCAATCTGACACTTCAGTCATTTTTCTTTTGCTCCTATGACAAAACAGAACAATGGAAAAGATTAATGTAGATGTGAACAGAGCCTTAAATGTTGTAGAGCCGTCATCAAGATCTACATGCTGTAAGTACTACTAATGTAGGTCCATAAGGATATATCCTTTAGCAACAATCCCTGGACATATTTGACTACATTAACCCTTAGACACCAGTAAAAAACTTTATTTTCCGCTTCATCTACTGACGAATTTCCTGTTTGAAAGCGCCATTTCCCTTTGATTAGATAAAGGAGGCTGAAAGACAACCTTGTAATTGCAAATGTGTTGGCGGAACATTGACAAGGTGGATTTTCACAGATTTCCCCATCCCTATTAACCGCATTAAAAATGTACAGAACCTTTAAGACTTTTTATTTATTGCACTGTAGCCATACTAGGATAGGAGAACATAACCCTAATCCACATTGCCTCATTATCTCCTGCATACTGCTCTGCAGCTTCCCGCTCTGCTTCCCACGTGGAGTGGAGGAAGATGAAAAGAAAAGGAGGAGGTGAGGAGTATTGTAGACACAGGAGGAGATAAAGAGAGGTCTGCAGACTCCAGCTATATACTAATGACAACATATAGGGAGCTGGGGTCCACCTGTCACTCAGTGCAGAGATTTGCTAGGCATTGCATTCACATCTCTAGAGCTAGAGAGACAGACAGACAAACAGACAGATACATAGGTGCTACTGCAGACATCCTATATGTCTACAGGGCTACTGCACATGCACAAAAGCCAGCCAGGATAGATGTATGCAGAAGCCTCACTATGAAGAATGCTGCAAAATCCTATATGCTACAGGAGGAATTCCCATCTAGACACAGTGGAACACCAGCAGCATCTCCGAGATCCCCCATCCTGCCCCCCTCCTCATTTCAATGCTACTACACTGCAGTAAAATGGATTTAATCTCTCAGCCTCCCCCCAAAGCGCTTTACTCCAGCCAGTTCATGTGTTTGCAGTGTCATAATTCCTCATGTTCTGCTCCAGATGACTTGTACACCTTGAATATATGAATGAATGAAGGCTGCCTCATCTGTTGTTTGCCATGACTGAGGAGGACCATACAAGCCCATGCTCCCTTCCCAAGCAGACATTCTATGTATGTCTCCTCTAAAAGAAGCCAACATCAAACAAGGAAGCTTTGTAACTGCAAGAGCAAATAATCCCCAGTACAAGAGCTGATCAGAGAGAGGGGGGAAGAGGGGCAGTCTTGCTGGAGCCCCCCCAGATCAATATTTGGCAGGCTTGCTGCAACTTGCTGCAGTCTAGAGCAGAGTAGAAGAGTGCATAGCAAGTGACCAAGGAGGGCAAAGCTCCACACATGTCACATGTGCTTCTTAAGGCCACCTGGAGCATCATCACTAGTGGTGAGCAGGATCTGCTGGAGGATGCTGCGGCAGGTGATCCACAGAGGGCTCAAGTCATTCTTCTACAAGCTGGGCTTATTTGTCAGCAGGCACCCAGTGTTTTTCCTCACTCTCCCTGCAGTCCTCACCATCATCTTTGGCTTCATCTTCCTCAGTCGCTATAAGGCAGACAGTGACCTGGAAGCCTTGGTAGCCCCAAGCCACAGCCTGGCCAAGATAGAGAGGAGCTTGGCCAGCAGCCTCTTCCCCCTAGAACAGTCCAAGAAGCAGCTGTATTCAGACCTGCACACCCCAGGGAGGTATGGAAGGGTGATCTTGCTTTCCAAGCCTGGAGGGAATATCCTGCTGCAGGCTGAGCATATCCTCCACATCCACAAGGCTGTGCTGGACATGAAGGTGAACTACAGGGGCTACAACTACACCTTCTCCCATCTGTGTGTGCTGGGCAATGAGGACAAGAGATGCCTGCTGGATGATATCATAGCAGTGCTGGAGGAGATCAGGGCAGCCACTCTCTCCAATATCACTGTAAACAAGGTGGCAGTCACCTACCCCAACACTAAACTCAAGGTAAGTGTTCACTGTGACTTATGAACTGGTGCAGATGCAGAAATGCTGTGTGTGTGTATAATATACAGATGGATACTATGTATTTATTTATATGTAACCTGTTACCCCTCATAAAATAGCAAATGTATCAATGTTAGAGCATAGTCACACATACAACTTTTTCATCCGGACCGAACAAAAATCAGTCCTAAATCTGGTGAAAATGGAACCCACTGGGTACGCTCACACCCACTTTTTTTTTTTTTACTTGAAGTAAGTAAAAAGTATAAGTAGAAAAAAAAATTGCATGTGCTATTTTGGTGCGATTTGCTGAGAAAAATGATCTATGCAAGTCTATGGCTGTATTTTAATATAATCGGATTGCACTTACACCATGCGAGTTGTGTGACCCGATTTTAATGGAGGTAACCAGGGAAACTATAGTTTTTTTAAAAAGGAGAGAGCTAAGATGCGATTTTTTTTTTTTTTTTAGACACGCATGAAAAACGCACGCACCAGATTAAAAAATTGTACAGAAACAACACAGGATTTATACAGTCCAAATTCCCAAATGCCCGTGTGACTATGCCTTGTAGTAAATAGTATCACTAGTAGGTGAAATAGATGTTAGCAATGCATCATTGAACCGTATAGCATGAGTGATATAGATACACTATTATACAATATTATATAAAGCTGTGGTTTTCATACATATTACTATTATTTATTTATTATATATATGTATCCATATTTACACATCACATATCAAGATACTTTGTTTCAAAGCCAGCATTATTACCTGTGTATCTGCTTTGGGTTTCCAAACTATCTGTGGAAGAATTGGGAGACCTGGTAAAGTTGCACATAATAAATATACATATGCAGTGCATCTCTACAGAAGGCATAGTATATATAGTAGGGATATAGATATATATATATATATACCTACTTCATATACAGTGCCTTCTGTAGAGATGCACTGCATTGCTCAGGATATATTGCAGGCTATGGTTGCATTGTGGATGACTAGTCATTGTCCCTGTCCTTAATTGTCTGCTCCATTATCTTGCTGTTGTGTTATCGTTTAACTGTTGCTTATTGCATCCAGCAATGGGTATTGTGTGCTGGTGAATTGGCAGCAGGTTGTGCATTGAAGAGTTATCTCTTGAGAAATGTGACAGCACTGCCGCAGCATCTCGAATGTGGGCATTGTTACCCTGTGTGCCCTGTGGTGTACAGGTGTACCATAGGAGCGATGTTGTCATTGAACGCTTGTGTATATTGTGATGATATAATGTAGTAAATATATCTGCAGTCCTATGCAAAATCCCAGATAAGGAATTGTGACTTGAATAAAATGACAAACTTAGCAGTGCTACATGTGACAAACACAACTCTGCACATCCTGCCAGCGCACTTATTTACATGTTGATGCACAAGGGCTGTTTTACAAGTGCATTTTGCAGTTCCAGTTGAGTGGATCGGATGTATAGATTGTATTGAGTGCACTCATTATTTAGATTCAGCTATATATTGTCATCTGACACGCCGCTCTTATTGTGTGCTCCCACTTTAGGAAATGGTGCATTGACATATGTGACAAGTACAATCCACAGCAATACTTCCTGGGTTAAACCATAATTGATGTCGCTCTCTCATTGTCTATTTGGGTGCATTGGGATTAACTATTAGTTTACTTATAGGCAACCTATGGAGAAATAGGTGTAAAGGGGATTTCTGCATTAGACAGTCCATTTCCATACACCCTGTAGGATTGATGGACCCTCTGGATCAACATCGGGGGGTAATAGGCTGAACTGGATGGACATATGTCTTTTTTTCGGCCTTACATGCTATGTTACTATTGCATTCCAAATTACTACAGTCAGGGCATGCTGGGATTTATAGTTTTGCAGCAGCTGGAGAGCCACAAGTTGGAGATCACTGCCCTATAGGATATATAGAGGGGGGTCCCTTAGTGTTAAAGGGGTTGTACAAATATTACAAGTTAACCCCTATCCAAAGGATAGAGGATAACATGCTGACGATGTCTGAACCCCCCCGCCGATCTCGAGAACGGGGATTCCAAGTCCCCCTATGCCTCTCATTGGGGGGTTCGCTTCTCCCCCCACAGTGACATCCAAATGAATAGAGCGCTAGACATACATGTGTGATCAGAGCTCCATTCATTTTAATGGGGCTGGCGGAAACACCGAGCGCTCGGTTATCTTTGCAGTCCCATTAACATATCTTTCACACAGGCAACAGTGATATCACCTTGAGAAAATACTGCAGCTGTGTTCTGTACATTACTGCTGCATATTCTCATGGCGTTTTCGTTATTTTGTGTCGCTACAAAGTCGCACGTGGCGCTACAAATTCAAGCGACTTTGTAGCGCTCTTTTGATGGAATTTTCGGCGAAGGCCGAGAGGTGGTGTTTGAAATATAAGCCCTACCCTGAAAATGAGCCCTGGCTACAATAAAAAAAAAAAAAAAAAAAGAATACATTACCTAACAGGCGCGTCAGTTCCACCACACTTCTCCCGAAGCTCCGGCACACTTGTCTGTAGTCTCCAGCAAGCGCTTCCTGGTATGGGGGTTAAAAAATACCACTTCCAGGAAGTGCTGCAGTGATTGGCTAAGCCGCAGCGCTCAAGGACCAATCACTGCAGCACTCGATGAACCAATCACAGCCATTGAATGGCTGTAATTGGTCCATTTAAGCGCTGCAGTGATTGGCTGAGTCACGGCGCTCGAGAACCAATCAGAGCCAGCACTTCCTGCAGGCGGGGTTTTTGAACTTCTGACCAGTAAGGGTTGGCTGAAAACTATTAGCAACTGTGCCGGAGCTGCAAAGAAGAAGTGTGCCAGAGCGGACAGCGCTTGATAGGTCATGTATTGTTTTTTTTTTAAGGCAGATAGGGCTTATTTTAGGGCTCAAGCAGTAGGCCTTCCCCACTGATCAGCAAGTTATCCCCTTTCCTATGGATAAGAGATAACTTGTAATCTCGCTACAACCCCTTTAAGAGACACTGGGTACAATGGAGCCGATGTATAAATATATTCATACTGGCGTAAATGGTCTAAGTTCATTCACAAATATGGCATTTGGACTTAAAAGGGTTGTACCAAGAATACAAGTTATCCCCTATCCACAGGATAAGGAATGACTTGCTAATCAGCGTGTCTCACTGCTAAGACTTCCACCGATCTGGTTCTGTGTCCCCCGTCCTCCTCACTGGAGGGTTACTGCACTCACACAGTGAGAAGGAGACTGAATGGAGTGCTGGTCGCGCAAGTACACCAAGGCTCAATTCACTTTCAATGGAATTGCGAAGATAACCAAGCGGCACCCACTCGGGTATTTCCCTTAACCCCACCGAAATGAAAGGTGCGCTGACCGTGCATGTTCAGCCAGCGCTCCATTCATGGTGACAAATCATGAAATACTGGCTAAACTCTCAGAACAGAAGGCTTGTTGAGAAAAGGGAGTTAACCTGATTCTTCTTTATTGACCAATTAACAGCATCTTTTCTTGTTTGCTCTTCTTTTCCATTCACAGTGACGTCACTGCAGGGAGGGAGAAGCGACCCCCACAGTGGCAGGTAGAGGGGAACATGGGACCTCTGTTATCGAAATCGGCAGGGATCTCAGCTGTGAGACCCCACCAATCAACAAGCTACCCCCTATCCTATGGATAGAAGATAACTTTTGATCCTAGTAGAACCCTTTTAATGCCCATTTATATAGCCCATCTCCAGTCCTCGGACCCCCAACAGGTCATATTTTCAGTATTGCACAGGTGATGTAATTATTGTCGGTGCCTCAGACATTGCCGCAGGTGATCTTACTATAGAATATCCTGAAAACATGACCTGTTGGAGGTGTCTTGAAGACTGCAGTTAGGAAATACTGATATAACCACTTTTTTGACTGCTTCATTATGGATCACTATGTCAGAATAAAGAGCCATTTAGACACTACTATTATCGTTCAAAATTCGCTCAAAAGCCGTCTTTTGAGCGATATGTTTGCGTCTAAACGCACGGCCATTGTGCACTATTCGTTCATTGGTGATTTCTAGCAAGCTTGAAATCACCGATAACTGTTATCAGCGCCGCACGCTGATTTTCTCAGCAGGCAGCACTGATAGTATTCTTTCAGCTGGTGTACCGCTGGCAGTTCTCAGTGGGACACGAGCTAAAGCTCTGAGAACAATGTAGCTGTTCGCATATACAAAACAGCTGCTTTGTTCTCTGAGTTATCACGGCGCTATCCCGCTCCGCCTCCATTAACTCTTAAGTAGCTAATTAGCTACTTAAGAGTTATGCAAAGATGATCGCTCAAAACTAATTTTTGAGCGATTATCTTTCAGTGCAAATGAGCCTTAAGGTGGCAAGACTTCAGAGTCACAATGGAAGCCATTCATTAATCACATTTTAGTGCAACTTTTGTAAACAGCTCAGACCTATTGTTGCTTAATCCCCTATGCCATATTCATCAAAAGGTCTCCCTCTATGCTATAAATGTGGTGGTACTGGGGACAGACTGGCACACGGCTTGGGTAGTGAATCAATTATAATACGTCTCCCTAAATGTTCTCTTTTATAACTAGTGCCCAGGGCAGTTAGGAACCAGGGTCTGAAACAGCACTAGGCTTGTATTGCCATATAGTGTCTATATACCTAACCATGCAGCATTCAGATACATACACTAGTTTTGTACAATGTCCAATAAATATTTCATACAGTGTCCAGATAAATCTGGGCAGCCCGTTGAATTAATGGGCCCCATAACAAGATAACATTTAGCCTTTTTTGGTATTTTATGGTGCAGAAGAGGTGATGGTAAATTACCTAGTGGTCTGGGACAGTTTGGTAATGACCCTGGGGGTCTAGGGCAGTGAAAGGTTCAATTGATCCTGTCAAGGATTCCTTGAAATCAACTGTATATGTTTCTTAGAGATGCGTATACAATTGACTAACGGCAACACTGCAGGAAATCGAAGGCTTCCTGGTTGGCCATCAAGCCTTTTTTTCTGTTACGCTGGCAGCACAATGATGTCATTGTGCCGCCTGTCTTGTTCCATACAGTCCTTGCCAGAAAAGGCCAAGGTGGAAGATGGAGGTCAGCGTGGGAGCAGAATGGATGTGAGTTTATTATTTTTATTGCTGGGCACAGATGCCTTACTAATTGCTCAGGGGCACAGTGAGGCCTATAAATGACTCAGGGGGCACAGTGGACCTTATTAATGACTCAGAGGGCAAAATGGGGCATTATTGATGACTCAGAGGGCACTGTGGAGCCTATGAATGACTCACAAGGCGGAGCGGCATCTATTAATGACTAAGGGCTTATAAATAACTAAAAACGCACAGTGGGGTCTGTAAATGACTTAGAGAGCACAGCGGGGCCTTGATGAATTATGGCGCACAAAGAGCCTTTTAAATGACTAAGGGGACACCGTGCTCGCTACAAATGTCTAAGAAGGCACAGCAAGGTCTGTAACTGATTAAGGCGACTCTCACACAGGCGTTTTTTTAAAGCGTTTAGCAGGCATTTTATCCCCCTTCTGGGTTCTCTCATTTGGGAGAGTCTATGCCATCCACCGACCCACTCACCCCATAGGTGTTTTCACACGCTTTTTGGGTGCTCTCCTTAAGGAGAGACGATACCCCTCTTGACTGACGTCACAGGCCTCTCACCAGCCAAGCCAGAAACCTCCTACACACTAATGAGGGGCAAACACCCAGAAACAGCTGTCTGTGTATGGATTTCTGGCTTCCCAATCATTGTTATAAAGATCTATATAAAGGGTCTGATTTGCAGGAACGCTGCCATCCAATAGGTGGCGCTGTATTGTTTCATCTTCCTTATTTGCATTGATAACCCAGAGGAGCGTGCATGGCCGTATACATCTCCTCACTCACTTTTTAGGTGTCTTTTCACACCCCAACTGGGTGCTCCCCTTGGGGAGAGACGATGCCATAACCTGACCCACTGACTCCCTAGGTGTCCTCACTCTTTTTGGGTGCTCTCCTTAACCCCTTCCCACTATATGGCGTACATTTACATCCTGTGGGGTTGGGGTATGCATGAAGGGAGATCGCGGGGTGAACTGTTTATTACAGCTGACACCCAGCGGCACTAAGCCGCGAGGCTGAGCAGAGCTATTAACCATTAAAATGCCGCTGTCAAGTTCGGGGGTCTCATACGGCCCTCTGCTGGGAGATCGCAGGGAGCTGTGTGGGTGTCTTGGCAGCCGGGAGCCTTCTGAAAAACCCCAGGGCTGTTTTGACAGAATGCCTATCAAGCCATCCCCGCGGCATTACATCATACTGCTGGAGCTATCAAAGCATCGCAGGTTGTAGTCACCTCTGGGGACTAAAAAAACTGTACAAATGAGAACAATAAAGTTTTACTAATTGTTAACCAAAAAAAGTAATAAAAGTAAAAAAAAAACTTTTGCATTATTTACAATAAAAGAATCTAAATTATAAAACAAAAATACATATTTCCTATCACTGTGTTCATAAAACTGCGATGTATCAAAGTAGCATTTATTTATCCCGCACGGTTACCCTTGTCCGAAAAAAAAAAGAATGCCAGGAATGCGCTTTTTGGGACACCCTGTCTCCAAGAAAAAGTGCAATAAGAAAGCGATGAAAGCGATGAAAAAGTTGTATGTGTTCCAAAATGGTACCAACGCAAACTACAGGACGTCCCGCAAAAACTGAGGCCTCGCACAACTATGTCGCTGGAAAAATAAAGAGTTATTGCGCACAGAAGATGGCGGCAGAAAATAATTGAAAAAAAGTAAAAGGTCTTTGAAAAGTAATTTTGTTGTAGTTTGTGCGTCGTAGAAACAAGACGCACTGAAAGATGGAGGAAGTTCATTTTTCTTTCATTTTACTCCACTTGGAATTTTTTTTAAGTTTCTCAGTACATTATATGGTACATTAAATAGCATCATTGAAGAATACATCTCGACCCGCAAAAAACAAGCCCTCATACAGCGACGTCAATGGATAAATAGAAGAGTTATGATTTTTTTAAAAGGGGAGAGGAATAAAAGAAAAATGGGAAAAAAAAGGGCCGCATCATTAAGGGGTTAACCCTTTCCAATCCAATTTATATCCTGGTTTTCCTAGAGGGCTTACTCTTTTTCTGCCATTATACAACGGCGCTATCTGCTGGCTAAAGCCAGTACTGCATGAGGTGACACATTGGTTAGGGTCCGACAGCAGAGAGGCTGGCAATATACAGTAAGAGAACCCTGACGGATGTCTTCCAACATCAGAGCTGTACTGCCTTAAATCATAATGTCTTCAGAGGGCCTATAAATGACTATGGGACACAGAGTTTAATACTAAAGCTGACTTCACATGAGCATACGGCAAACAGAGACGCACCGATTGAAATGGCTAATTAGTTCTGAATATGTTCTTTTTCCAAAGGAATTACGCAGTGTTTCGCGCATCTCTCCTTGCTCGCCCCCAATTCTCTTCCATAGGAACCTTTTGTGCTCAAATATGCAGAAAAGTAGAGCATGTTAAAAAAGTTTTTTTTGCAGGACTAAAATGCGTGCACAAAATATGGAAGTGTGAACGAACCCATTGAAATCAACGGGTTCTATTCTCTGCGTATTGCATGCACAAATATTACATGTGCAGATACGCCGTGTGAAGCCATACTGAGCAGTCACTGGTCAGCTGAATGCAATACTGCGCCAGCATGCGGTTTTAACATAAATGGTTACTTTTTAATATTTTGTTATGTCTGCTTGTGCATCGCAGTCAGGCAGCATAAGAATATCTCAGATATAATCAGTTTAATATAATTTGTTAATTATGGGCTGGACTTTGTTTTTACTGAGGAGGATATACGGTATTTGTGGTAAACATTGCTTGCAGGTTGCCTAACCCCACAAGGACATTTTTTGTTTATTCATCGCTGCTTTTACAAGCCTTACTGCAATTTTTAAAATTTGGCGAGTTGTATTTTTAAGACCATTTTAGGGTGCAAATAATGTATGGAAAAACTTTTAGAAGTTTTTTTTTTCAGGGATCGCAGTAATTCTGCCAATGTTTTTGGGGGGTTCGATTCTTCTGGGGTCCGCTGTGTGCCATAAAAGACTTGGTAACTGTATTCTGCAGTTCGGTACGATGACCGCAATAACAAGCTGATACGGTGTATTAAAATGTTTTTGTACTTTTTCACACTATCACAAATCTCGCGTGATTTTACCGTCCATGTAAAACATAGGACTCTGCTGTATTCTTTTTGAAAATGGCGCTCTCGCCTAAATCCCCCTTTTCTATAACATTTCCCAAACTCCTCCTCCTCCTCCTACCCACCAATCAGCTTCTACCTCTCCCTTACCACACACTCACCCTTTTCCTTACAGCTCTCACACCAGTTAATTAACGCTATTCTTGCCTGGCTCTGGTTCCCTAGCAACCCAGTCATGCGAGGCCGTCTCTTATGGGCCCTTTTTGGGCCCCCGATACGGCTCTTTGCTGATTTTGATGTGGATCTGCAAGAAACTTAAATTTTTCAAATAAGTGGATAAAATCTGATGCAGATCCACAGCAAAAGCCGTATAGCCAATTGTGTGGATTTTGACATGGTTTTTGGTGCAAATCCACACCAGACTCCGTACTGCAATATATGCTGCAGATTTTGGAGTGGATCTGCACCAAAATCCGCAACATGTGAAGTACCCTAGGTGGCCCGCTGATGTAGCTCTAGCTAGAAAGGCTTGAGTTTTACAAGATAACCCCTAAGCCTGAAGGACATACAAGTACATCTTCAGGGTGCGGGGTTTGTATGGAGCCAGGGGGAGGGTCTGAGCGCTGTTATCAGTGAGAAGTGCCATGCATGTTACGTGTGCCTGTGTGTGTAAAAAGTAACTTCGGCATGAGAGAGCGGAACGAGGTAAGTGATAGGTCATATTAAAGCGCAGGGGACCTTTGGGCCCCCCCAGGCTTTGGTGCTGGGTCACCATTGAGATCCCTTCAACCCCTATACCTATGCCATAATATTTTCTATCCTCCATTTTTTGGTAACCTGCTCTTCTTTTCCATTTCTGTCTTACCTTAGAACATATTCAGATATTATGATAGCAAACTCACAGGAATGCAAGGCCGTTTACTGAGGTCTCATGAGAAACTGTTTCAATTGGCCTGAGAGAAGTCCTGCCTTCAGAGGGACGTCATTACACTTGTTGAGTTTTTAATAACCAATGATAATGAATGAATTATAATAAATTAGGCATATTCACAAGTGAGGGGTCTTTTAGCCTTATTTCAAATGTCTTTGTATAAATACTTCTGCTGATTAACTAATAAATCAGACGACTTCCTATCAGTGCTGTGTGTGATTTGTAAACTTCCTCGAGCTCTTTGAATTTGGCCACCTGAAAACATACCAACTAGCAAATATTGGGCTAACACTAGTGCCTAGCCTGCATGGTACAGACCTGCCAGATCACACCAGACTGGCATTGAGAACTGGCTTTATATTTACTTCCCTTTTATATCCTTGCAGTTTCTGCATCCATTTCTGTGCTGTCCAAGACAAACTGTATAAGAGTTTTTGCACTCGGCTCTGTCATTTTGATGCTATGCTTTCTACCCTGCTTTTGAATGGAGCACAGCCAACACAATCAGAGTATGCTCCGTGGGTGTGCTCCAGTAATAATGAACATTTAGAGAACATGCTCCAGTGATGCTCCTAGCATTGGTGAACAGTCAGAGCATGTGTTCTGCACTCTGAGCATGTTCAGAAGGTAAGAATGAATATACCTCATGTTGTGCTTGTCTGTTTTCCCTACGCTGCCGTAAGTATGGAATCCTAAGAATGTAAGCTGGCGTCAGGCTCACCTGATTGGCCAGAGAAGATGAGACCAGGGACGCCTGTTGGTTCAGCTTCACACACTGGGCCGGCTGAGGGGTCAGGCTATCATGATTAGGATAGAAGGTGAAGAGACTCCTTGTATGTAGATGAGAAGCCTTGAGGTGTTTTAACCCTTTCCAATCCAATTTGTATCCTGGTTTTCCCAGGGGGCTTACTCTTTTTTGCCATTATACAAAGGCACTATATGCTGGCTAAAGCCAGTACTGCATGAGGTGACATGTTGGATAGGCTCCGACAGCAGAGAGGCTAGCAATATACAGTTAGAGAACCCCGATGGGTGTCTTCCAACATCGGAGCTGTACAGCCTTAAATCATAATGTCTTTAGAGGTCAGACAGTAGATTGGAAAGGGTTAAGCTAATATGTAGGTGAGGGTGGGGACTGTGGTTGATACTGTCTTTCCCTTTAAGGTAGGAAAATGAAGAGATGGGAAGACTTGTGTTGCAGTAAACGGTCACAGTCTTTACTTGAGCAGCAAAGTGGCAACACCATGTTTAGAACTTGACAACACAGTAACAGTCTATGGGCCCATAGTTGATCAAATTACAGTCTCTGTTAGCACACAGGAGACCTGGTGTGGCATTGGTGACTCAAGCATCGGGAAATACACTCACAGTCTCTTTGGTCATGATGCTTCTAACCTCTCAGCAGTACAGTAAGTAACTGACCGAAGTATATTTTACTTCCATGGTCAGGAGTCAGAATGCGAAGGGTCCACTGGCGGAGGGCACTCCTTCTGTGATGTCATTGCCTTGTGTGGTGCAGAGTGTAAGCTCTCGCTCACGACCTGAAGGTTGCAAGTTCAAATCCCGAATGGTTCAGGTAGCCGGCTCAAGGTCAACTCAGCCTTCCATCCTTCCGAGGTCTGTAAAATGAGTACCCAGCTTGGTGGGGGGTAATAAATAAAAAAAATTACCTGAAAGCGCTGTGGAATAAGTTGGCGCTATACAAATAACAAGATTTTTTTTTTTAATTGCTCCTCCGTCACATAATCATGGTGGGCCAAAGGGTTGCCATAGCGGCAGAACACGGGGGCTTTGGGAGTCGGTATTTACTCTGCAGTCTTCTCTAACATCTGTATTTATATTGGGGTCTTGTGTGAGTCTGTATTTATTTGGGGTCTGTTTTTGTTTAAGATATGTTTTTATTTATGGAAGCTGTAATTATCTTAAGGGTCTATTTAATTTGGGGTCTGTATTTTACTCTGAGTACATATTTTTTTAGATCAGGTATGGAGTTGGTATTTGTTCAGGGGCTCTGGACTGGGATTTGCATTTGTTTATGCTGTCTACATCTCATTTGAGATCTGTAGTTATTTTTGGGGTGTGTGTTTGTCCGATAGAGGGTCTGTATTTAGGTATGTATGTCAGGGGTGCACTCCAGGCTTCCCTTACATTTGTATTATCCTCCACCCACCTGTTATTCCTTAAGTGTATGTAATATATGTGACCGATTCTTTACGAGGAAGGCTCCTTGGGCAGCGTGCGGCAGAAGAAGAAGCCAAAGAGTTAGCAAAAGACCAGCGAGGAAGACGGTCTTCTCCCACGTCGCTTTCTCATCACAGGTGACACCGGCAATTCTCTGAGGTCCCAGGGGGTTTATTCACTACCTCAGAACCAAATGAGAAAGATCCTATGTGCCCAACCACCAGGCTTGCTCCCAGGGCCAGCCATCCAAACCTGAAGTGGTGCCTGAGACCCTGTTGCACATTTTTAATTAGAGGGGTCTGTGGTGCAGTATGAGATATGCAGTATGAGATATATGCATTTTTTCTGGGGTCTGTATTTATATAAGGGGTCTGTTCCAGGGTCTTTAATTATTCAAGGGTCTGTATGCTGAAGTTTGCTCTGTATCCTGTGTTTTAAGTGTTTTGGGGTCTATATGTTCTGTATGTTCTAGTTTGAGGTCTGCAGTTAATTTGTAGTCCGAAAGAGAGGTAAGTCTATTAGTTTAGTTCTCCCATCTAAAGAGGTCGCCTTATTGCTGGAAGAAGGACTCCCTAAATTTGATGTAAATGAGCACTATGAACTTCAAATTTATATACAGCTGTAATGCAGTTCTGAATTCATAGATTCAATGTGTCTATATTTCTTGGCAGCTGTAGCGTACTGTTGCACCCTAGTTGGTGCATTTATTTCAGGGTCTGTATTCTGCGGTGCATTCTGGGCTCTGTATTTAATTTGGGGGTCTGTTTATTTCGGCATTTGGTCTGGAACCAAATTAAACCGGAAACAAAGTACTTCACCAACAGGTCATCAATAGATGATCAAAGTTTTAGGAGATCCCTGGCGCCAGGACTAGAATATAACAACTATAGCCAAATTATAGGATGAAACCCACCAGGTTCGTGACACCGGATGGAGCCACACTACTTCCTGGAACAATTTCTTCAGAGTGTCCAAGGTGGAATGATCATGGCAAGACCCCAATCCTCCAACGTCAGCCCCAAAAAGGGTGATAAGCCAAATAAGAGAAAATAGAATTCAAACTGGCGCTTAGGATGAAAATAGATAATGAGAAAATAATAAGTAAAACTGATAATAAATACCAATTTGCAGGAGGAGAAACAATACTGGTAGATATGTCTCTCAACCCCCTCTGATCCTCGCCAGTATCAATAGGCATGGGTTGACAATGAAGATGGTAGCAACTATTTTTCAAGAATGCAGTCCAGAAATAACCGGAGAACTATTTTGGTAGAATATGCTACTCAACGCATTTCGAGGGTTTTAGCAATTAGCATGTTCCCGCTTTATGCTGAGTGCCAGTTCAAATCCAGTTTTTTCTTATCAATGGATGATCAACGAGGACCCACCGCTTGAATTCCTGCCGATCAGCTGATTCCCAGAGCCACTTTCAATGCGGTCACCACTGGAAGCAGAGTGCACTGACCATAGTGCAGTGGTCTGGATTGGCATTGCAGACGCAGCTAGCATTGAATTCAATGGCAACTGCACCGCAGTGCCAACTTGGGTCGGATCTGGTGTAAGACTTGAATGTTGCTGGACAGACCCTATTAGCTATAATGGGGTCCATTCGACTTCCAGCATTCCAACCAGCATCTTCCTGGCCGAAACACTGCAGCAAGCTGTAATATATCATCCAGGATTTTATGCCGGATCCAAATGGAGCCTATGGCACAGATGTGAACATGTCCTTAATATCCCTTAGGTCCCTGCAGGCAGACTGAATGGTATCATATAACCTCAGAGCTATGCACGGGATTTGTAGAACTGTATAGTAAAAAAATGGATGTCCGACCACTGTGGCGGTATATTAAAACAGTAACCAGCGCATAATTCTGAAGCTTTTAAGACTTATAAAACACATTGGTAGTCAAAGGAGGACATTCACTTTAAAGTTTAATCATCTGTGACTTTCTAATATAATTTATGCTTCAGTTCCTCAGTACTCAAGGTTTCAAGATCTCTGCTTGCGATCATTAAAGGGAGTCTGTCACATGTATTTTGTATATCCAGCTCCTCATTACCTATAATATGCCACTAACAGATGAATCCAATGCTGCTTTTCTTATCTTCCTCGGGGCTGCCAAAAATCTATATCCCCAAATTTCCAAAAAATCTACTTCTGGATTGTTCAATAGGCAGTTTCACAACCCAAGTCTACCAGGACCTACTACCCCCTACAAATGCTAACTATGTCCTATTGGGAGGTGGTGAGTTCTCCTTCCATGGAAGTCTTCAAACAAAGGCTGGACAAATATCCGTCTGGGATGATTTAGTGATCCTGCACTGAGCAGGGGGTTGGACCCGATGACCCTGGAGGTCCCTTCCAACTCTACCATTCTAGGATTCTATGATTTTATTGACGTCTCCAGCGCAGGAAAGCTGTGTCACTGAAGAACAGTGCTACTGTGGACCTTCCACTTCGGCGCATGCGCATTGACATCTGTACAACTTTTCAGACCAAATGAATCTGAAAACTGTCTTTCCTACATGAAAGGTTCCTATTTCAGCCCCCATTGCCTAATATGTGGTAAATATGGGTCTATGAAAAGGAAACACCAGTGAATAGATTATTCCGTTAAGTGGCTCGCACATAGGTTCTTGCAGTATGTTGGTATGTAACAAGTTTGGGCACTAGCAATATGCAGTTTCTAGCCTCTTCAATTAATGCCTTTTCAATTATTTTCATTGTCTTCCAAATGGACTACTAAAAAATTTGGACCAGAATAAGTCTTCATAAATAAGTCCAGGTCTGGTAGAAGCCATTTGTGAACAACATAACCCCAATGGTTATCATTGCAGCAGTAAAACTGAGTCACACAATAAAGACCAGAGTGGGCAAAGGGGTATCAGCCCTAGGATCTCCACCAGTTGAGGCTTATGTAAGAGGGGTGAGCAATGCCCCACTTCCCTATAACCCAAGACAGCAGTTCTGTCACTCTACAGTGAGCTCTGGACAGAGCTCTAGATTTATGTTAAACTGTACTATTGGAGTTGGGCACAAGAGGGAGCTCCAGTATGTTAATAAAATTCAATGGAGCTATTAGAGAATATTTTAGAAAGCTTCCAGAAAAGAGCCCTGACGGCTGTGTAGCCCCATGTGACTCATTCGAGGAAGGGCCAGTGTAAAGCTTGGGACTGTGAGATGGCATACGCTCAGTGTTTACGGAATTGCTGACACAGCCTGTGACCATGGGATGTAGAATTGGGGTGGTACAGGAATAACAGCCAGTAAAGTGGCGGAGGCCAGTTGTCACTGCAGAAAGAGTGCTTTTTAGGATGCAGAGCAGGTTGCATGTTTTTGCAGGGGAGTGGTCTATAACCGCAGAAGACAACAGCTGTGAGGTGGCAGAAGCCACAGATGAGATGCATAGCCACCAGTAAGACCATGAGAGAGCAGAGGAGCAGCCAAAAAGGCCAGAGGATCATCATGTGCTACAATGTTAAAGCATGGCTCATAGAAGGAGAGGGAAAAGGGACAAGGTGCAGGATACGTGAGAGACCGGTCTCCAATGCCTAAGCACACTGGAAAGATAATAATGGACCGACATAGATAGGGGGAGTACCTCCCTGAAGGCACTGCAGTTGAGTGGGGATTGGGACGTACTGTCTAGGGTTAACCAGTTTTGCAAGAGTCAAGTTTTAGTATGATATGTAGTGTGAAATATGTTATAGTGGGAAGACAAGGCTCTTTGTGGTAGTGGCATTATGTGTTGATGAAAGTGTACATAAGACGGAAATGATGCTTTGTACTTTTACAACCAGGGTGCGTTGGGGCCGCTATATCCTTATAATGTCACAAAATTACAGTAAGCCGAGTTATGAAGAAAGATGATGGTTAGTAGAGTTGAGCAAACGTACTCTGCGGAGCTTGATGCTCGTTCGAGTATTAGTGTACTCGATGGTGCTCGTTGCTCAAACGAGCATCAAGCTGTGTTCGACCCCGCCCCAGTTTTTGTCTCCTCCCCGCTGTGACTTGCCTGTTTTGGCCCCTCCCCGCCACAGCGCGTGTCGTTGGCAAATTTTTTGTCAGGCAGGAGAGAGAGAGAGACTAGGAAAAAAAAAAAAGTTTGACACCCGGCATCCCACATACAAAAATGCTTGAGTAGTCAATGGGGTTCGTTACTTGAGTAGAGCTCTTGAATTTTACGAAAAGCTTGACTCGAATAACGCGGACCGAAGCATTTTGGTGCTCGCTTATCTCTAATGGTTAGATATGAGTGAATTCCAATACATGACGTACCTTGTCGTCCTGACATGACGTGTGCATTTCCATTAAATCCTGTAACACCTAAGTAGCACGCACTCTTCGGGCTCGGTCACACGGGCGTTTTGTCGCACACATTTTTGTGCGCCTAACTGATGCGTTTTAAAAAATCGTGTGCCCGAAGCTGGCGTCACGGCGAAAAATCTGCATCTAGCAGCGTTTATCCGCGCCGGTAAAATGCCCGCCTGACCCGAGTATATGCATAGTGTGCCTCAAAATGCGCGTGAATCTTTGAGCCGACGGAACTTTTTCGCCGTGCTCCATGATGGGAGTACAGTGCGGCGTGGTCAAAAAAGAAAAAACGTAGGCATCTTTAAAACATACGTTTGTGTGCAACATTGAAACGCATGTAAAAAATATAGCGCTTTTCTTTTAGCAAAGATATGTTGGCATTATGGCGCTATGATGCACTACGTAGCAGTATTATGTGGACATTGTATGGAACTGTTAGACTCTATTCACGTCTGCATTCGGGTTTCCATTTTTAACGGATCCATCTAAAATCTAATAGAGGGATTCAAGCACTAATGTAAAACTTAAACAAATGCATACTGAGCCTGTTTTTTATTTGGATCATATAGCGTTTTTCGCTACCCTGTGGGATTCAGTCTGGGGGTAACATCACAGATGCCAAAAACAGCATTATGATGGTACCCCGGAATGGAGATGAACTGAACCATTCACTGTCATTAGTCTCTAAAGATTCGGGGGTCAGCGCGGGTGACAGGTGAGTTGCGACGGGGAGCGGGGGGGAGAGAGGGAGAGGGAGATCTCCCCTCCGTTCCTCCCCGCTCTCTCCCGCCGCTCCCCGCCGGCCCCCGAATCTTTAGAGACGAGCGGGGAGATACTCGGCTAAGGCACTACTCACTCGAGTAATGTGCCATAGCGAGTATACTCTCTCATCTCTAATGATTACTCAGATAAACAATGAGAGATAAACAGAAAAATTCCAGCGCTCCGTTATGTCATACACAATACCCTATATAGGTTGCGGGGTGCCCTGGTCCTGTATGACATAACGGAGTACTGGAATTTTGCTGCTGATTACTTGTATTTGTTTTCCTCTGACATTACACATATGTTTGGAGTCTCGTCATGCTGCTCTCCCCACGGGATGTCAACTTGGGACCGTTGTATCACTGAATACCCATGAATATTGGGATATCAAGCCTCCTCGGATAAACACGACCGACCGGTCCCTAATCCAGAGGATCGGCTGAGTCGGGGTGAGTTACACCCATACTCTTTGTAACTGTTTTTTATTATTTATGATCTATCATATACCATTGGAGCGACGCCTCTGACCCTTAATTTCTCATTGTTTATCTGGGGGTGAGGGTCTCATAGGGCAGGGGTCCCATACCGCAGTCTTCAGGGACCACCAACAGGTCATGTTTTCAGGATATCCTATAGTAAGAACACCTGTAGCAATGTCTGAGGCACCGGCAATAATTATATCACTTGTGCAATACTGAGGAAATCCTGAAAACATGACCTGTTGGCGGTCCTGAGGACGGGAGTTGGGGAACACTGACATAGGGTATAATAGGAGGTCGCTGTATTGGGCGGCCCTTTTTAGATCAATAACTCTGTCTATTTGGGTATCTATGGTCATCATAGGGCAAGTTCCCTGTTAGGTTCCAGTGTTGCAGGTAGAGGTGTAAGGCTGCAGGATTCAGGACGTGATGCTGCAGATGGAGTACTAAAGTGTACAATTTTGATTCCAAGGGCCATCCCTGCATCTCTCACCTGATTGTCTGTCTCTGAAGGTCTCCACTCGGTATTGCACTCACTTCCCTGCAGTGCAGCCCCCTGTCTGATGACTAGGAAGCACCATCTTGAGTCTGAGATGTTTTACTTTCATTTTATGATGCATCAGTACAGCATTAGCTAGATTGCTCTGCCCTTGTGGTGAATTTGCTGGAACGTCCACTCCTGGAAATATTATTAACTGTGTTGAATATGTTCCACTTGAGAATAATCTGTCTCACTGTAGAGTAATGCACTCCAAATTGGTTAGAAATGGCCTTATAAGCCTTTCCAGATTGATGGGTAGCAACAATTACTTCTCTAAGGTCATTGCTAATGTCTTTCCTCCTTGATATTTTGTTAACGCTCTTCTGAATGCTCCAGACCAGCAAACTGCCCAAACTTTTACTTTTATAGAGGTGGTCACACCTGATGATCGGTTAATCAATAGCATTTTATTAGCAGCACCCTGCTGCTAATTACCCTTTTATACTCCTATGGAAGCAGTAAGGGTGTGCTTAATTTTTCTTGCACTGCTTCTGCATTTTGGCCTAGCTTTTGTTAAATGAATAATTACACATTGTAATTTATATGTTGTTAGTCTGAGGTTGTATTTACCTAATTTATTTATGTCCTGATGCATAAAACCATAGAAGTCAAAGAGGTTATGCTTCATTTTTCTCATAAGTGTAGTTCAAAGCAGTGCTTGGATGGGGTTCCAGAGTATCGGTCCAGAATTTCAGTACATGTGCTCCAGATGCCCAGTGCTAGCAATACCACTGCGGCTCACACAAACTGATTGATAGTTTTCTCGGTACTCATTCTAAGGGCTTATTCAGACAACCGTATATTGGCCGGGTATTCACACCTGCCGATATACAATGTCCCTCTCTGCAGGGGGAGGATGCTGGAAGAGCCAGGAGTAGTGTACTGAGCTCCCACCCCCTCTCCACCTCCTCTCCACCCCTCTCTACCACTTTGCGCTATTTGCAATGAATGGGGGTGGAGCTAAGTCCAGGAACTTAGCTCCGCCCTCGTCCCACTCCTCCCATTTTAATTAGTGCCGAGGGGCGGAGAGGGGGTGGAAAGGGGGCGGAGAAGGGTCGGAAGCTCAGTGCACCGCTCCCAGTTCTTCCAGCCTCCTCCCGCTGCAGAGAGGGACACTGTATATCGGCCGGGCGTGAATACCCGGCCAATATACGGTCATCTGAGTAAGCCCTAAGGACACTGCCACATGGCCGTAGGTGCTTTTATGTGTGCCCACCAGCACCGAAAAAACACATGAACAGGCACATAAATCTAACGTTTGTGCACCCATTGAGGCGGCACAGGCCCCGGCGCATACACCCCAAGCCTGCAATGCCATTGGGCCACCCCTCCCTCCCCCTCACCGACTCACCTCCTCTTTCCTCCTGTTGGGCTGTGTACAATGGTAGGGGGGTGAGACAATCTGCAGTCAGCAAAGGGAAAGGCGGGGCGGGGCTTAGCTTAGCTCCACCCCCACCCCACCACCTCCCATTGCAAACAGCCGAAGGGGAGGAAAGAGGAGGAGAAAAGCAGGAGAGAGTTTAGCAGTCATGCTGCTAAACTAACTCCCACCTCCCTTCTCCAGCCGCTGTCATTGGCTCCGAAAGATAGTTCCAGGACTATCTTTGTACGCCAGTGTGAAAGCGCTCGGTGCTATATTGGCTCGGTGAGCGCTTTCATACCGCAGGAATACAGCCATGTGATCTGATGCATTGGAATCCAATGCATCAGATCGTAGCGTATATCAGCCGGCTGTGAAAACAGCGGCCGATATACGCTCGTGGGAAAGAGGCCTCACGCAGATTTTTAAGCAAACATCCTCTGCCAAATCATGTAAACTTATATATGACAGAGCTAAGCTTCTCTCGCTCTATCATATTTTCCTTTCCGGTAGAGTGGCAAAAATCACCCAACAGGGTCGCTTTAAGAGGAAATCCTTAGAACACTTTCTAGAAGTCTTGAAACTCTTATTATTGTTCCTCTGAAATAGCTGTTTATATTAATTGGACTGTCAGGCCGTGTCCAGAATATTATAACAAATAGAGTTTGGGCTGTCTCTCTGGGCAACACATTTATAGTAATTGCAACTTGACACAGTTTCCAGAGAACATGAGAAGTCTTTTGGCTACATCCCTAGAATAAATGTTCTTTTACAAAGTTCTAACTGCGCAGCTAGAATAGATGTGCAAGCAGTAATAACTGCACTGGTACCAGTGGTGTATAGAAGAGAGAGGGCACATAGCAAAAGTTACAATGTACTTCCCAATATAGTGCTGTAGTCTATTTCTTCATCCACATGCTTCCTGTTATGCTTGGGGCCAATTCCCCACCACTTTGATGCTAACAATTAATGAAGAGCCATTATTGGAAATATTGTGAATCTGAAAGATTAAATTCCAATCACCATTAAACTCAATGGACAAAAAATAGGGTTCACTAATTTTCCCTCCAGAAGGTCCCTAGTGCTTCTAAATGCCATGGTCATAGTGTCTCTTGAACAAATGTAGGTCAATGTTGCCTTGCTGTGCTGGGGTCACATCTCATCAAGGCCAACATGTGCATGGACTTTGAAAAACTCCATATAGATGTTGCCCATGGTCAGATTTAAACCTACCATGTTTCTCCAAGAATAGGACACTGTCTTATATAAATTTTTCCCCCAAAAGAGGCACAGTGTCTTATTTTTGGGAGGGGAAGGGGATTATACTTACCTAATTTGCGGTGTCTGGGTCCCTGGTGCTGCTGATCTCCAGCGGCAATGTGGCAGGCTGCAGTGACCTCGGCGTTCACATAAAACTCTCCTTCTGGTGACGGGGCTTTGAATACCCCACCTCCAGCAAGCAAGTTCTGTGATTGGCTCACGAGTGCCATGGCTCAGCTAATCAGAGCAGGTGCTCGATGAGCCAATCACAACCATTCAGTGATATCATTCACTGAAAGGCTGTGAATGATCAAGCGCCAGCTCTGTTTGGCTGGCGCTCAATCTAATCAAAGCACTCACATGCTGGAGGCTGGGTATTAAAAGCCCCATCACCAGAAGGACAGTTGTGTGCCAGTGCAGAGGACACGGAAGCCTGCCGCAGCCCCAGGGACCAGCATGAGAGACTCAGAAGCCGCCGGGTAGGTGAGTATTGATGTTTTTGATTTTTTTTCTAATTTGCACTGGATTATTTTTAGAGGTGGTCACACCTGATGATCGGTGCTAACAATTGAGCCACCATGCTTAATCTTTCTTCTCTGGACAGGGAGAGAACGGATAAACACAAAGGGAACATAGAAAGTCCATGTAGATGTTGTCCTTGGTCAGATTTGAACCTAGGTCCCCATCACTAAAAAGCAAAAGTGCCAATGACTGAGCCAGAATAAATTCTCCTCCTCTAAAAAAAAAATAAGAAGGAGATTGTCTTCTCATCCTACTGTGGAGAAGGAAGAAGTTTGGTGGTGCAGTGGCTAGCAGTGTTGCCTTGTTACACTTGGATTCCAGGTTCCTGTTTGACTATGGATAAGAAGGAAAGAAGGGGAGGGAGGACATGATAGAAAACTTTATATATGTCAAAGGAGGAAAGAAGGGGGAGGGAGGACATGATGGAAACCATTATATATGTTACAGAAGGAGAGAAGGGAGAGGAAGACTTGATGGAACCCTTTATATATATATTAAAGGAGGAGAGAAGGAAGAGTATGGACATGATGGAAACCTATATATATGTTACAAGAGGAGAGACGGGAAAGCAGGACATGATGGAAACCTTTATATGTGTTACAAGAGGAGAGAAGGGAGAGGAAGTACATGATGGAAACCATTATATATGTTACCGGAGGAGAGAAGGGAGGGGGGGCATGATGGAAACCTTTATATATATTACAGGAGGAGAGGAGGACATGATGGAAACCTTTATATATTGTGGGAGGATAGCTCGGTAGCATATGGGTTTCACGATATTCAGAAACGGAACACCAGCGGATGCAGTCCAAAAGCAGGCGTGACCTGCGTTTATTTTTATAACAGCAACATAAAAAGTCCAACTTTAGCTTCAGGCAAACAAATAATAGTCCAAAATCCAGCTATCAGGCCGTCCCAGCCTGATCAGGTCGCACTTAGCAGGTGCAGCGCACAGCAGGGCTTCTATCTCCAGCCGGTCACACAGGCTGCCAGAGTCCAGCAGCCATCTTAGCTCCCCTGTGTCTGTGCACCTGCTATTTATGTGCACACTTGATCTGGAGTGGAGGAGGTGGAATGGACGGCCCCACTTCCAACCTGCCATCCATTCCAAAAAAACTAGGCCCAGATATTTTTAAAGAACAGATCTCCAGCAACTGCTTGCTGGAGACCACATTACGCGCCTGGTTTCTGATGTCTCCGAGAGCGGGACATGACCTTCCTCCAGTCCCCTTATGCATAGTACCGGAACCTAGGGGCGACGTAGCGACCATCCACCACTACGCCCCTCAGTACCTCACAATATATATTAAAGGAGGAGAGAAGGGAGCGGAAGGACATGATGGAAACCTTTACATATGTTACAAGAGGAGAGAAGGGAAAGCAGGACATGATGGAAACCTTTATATAAGTTACAGGAGGAGAGAAGGGAGAGGAGGACATGATGGAAACCTTTATATATGTTACAGGAGGAGAGAAGGGAGATTGGAGACATGATGGATACCTTTATATATGTTACAGGTGAAAAGAAGGTAGACGGCGGCATAATGGAAATTTTTAGGGCTCCTACAGACTGGCGAGAGCAATATGGGGATGTGATTGACACCCCGATATCGCTGTTATAATCCTTCTTGAAGTCCTGGATGTGAGGCGTTTTCGCAGGGAAACAACCTCCAATCCCAGCAAGGCTGAAGGAATCTCCAGCTGTGGCTGTGACAGCCATAGTGTTCTTCTCCCATTGTCTCCAATGGGTCCGGCGGCAGCAGCGCCAGCCCAATTGAAATCAATGGGATACTATCGCGATCCTCTGCCACTGCTGTGACTGGCAGGGGACTCCCCGCGACAAGGATTTTTTTTTTTTTTTGAGGGGGGGGGGCTTGAAATATAAGCCCTACCCCGAAACTAATCCCTAACTGTTAAAAAAAAGTTAAAAATAAGAATACATCACCTTAAGGCCTTAGTCAGACGGGCGTTTTTTCGCGCGATTTGCGGATCGCATGACGGATGCGCATCCGCAAATCGCGTGACCGGTGCGCGCAAGTCGCCCGCAAATCTGCTCCTAGCCGCATTTCATTAGAAACGGGCCGGAGCTGTCCAACGCATTGCATTCAATGGAGACGGCAATAGAGCCGGCTCCATTTAAAGCAATGCGCTGCGGGCGAGCCCGGGATGAATTGTCGGGAAGGGCTTAGAGGGGTTGTCCCGCGCCGAAACGGGTTTTTTTTTTTTTCAATAGCCCCCCCGTTCGGCGCGAGACAAACCCGATGCAGGGGTTTAAAAAAAAAACCAGATAGTGCTTACCTGAATTCCCGCACTCCGGTGACTTCTTACTTACCGTGTGAAGATGGCCACCGGGATCTTCACCCTCGGTGGACCACAGGTCTTCTGTGCGGTCCATTGCCGATTCCAGCCTCCTGATTGGCTGGAATCGGCACACATGACGGGGCGGAGCTACGAGGAGCCGCTCTCCGGCACGAGCGGCCCCATTCAGAAGACAGAAGACCGGACTGCGCAAGCGCGTCTAATCGGGCATTTAGACGCTGAAAATTAGACGGCACCATGGAGACGGGGACTCCAGCAACGGAACAGGTAAGTGAATAACTTCTGTATGGCTCATAATTAATGCACAATGTACATTACAAAGTGCATTAATATGGCCATACAGAAGTGTATACACCAACTTTGTTTCGCGGGACAACCCCTTTAAATATATAAGCCCTTCCCTGCAATTCATCCTAAAATGTGTAAAAATAAAAAATATATATATATTCACCTTCTCCCGGCAGCCGGAGCTCCGCGCGGCCGTCCTGCAGTGGGTGTGAAGGGGGTGTGAGTCAGACCTGCCCCCTGATTGGCTCAGCGCTGAGCCAATCAGAGGCATGTCTCACTCACACCCATTCATGAATTCATGAATGGATGTGAGTCAGACCTGCCCCTGATTGGCTCAGCGCTGAGAGGCAGCAGTCACTCACCCATTCATGAATTCATGAATGGGTGTGTGAGTGAAACCTGCCTCTGATTGGTCAGGGCTGTGACCAATCAGAGGCAGATCATTCAGCAGGCGGGGATTTTAAAGCCCCGCTGGCTGAATAGTGCCGAGAAGCAGTTCAGGAGTATACAATTTTTTTTTATTTTAACACATTTTAGGATGAATTGCAGGGAAGGGCTTATATATTTAAGCCCTTCTCGACAATTCACCCCGCGCACGCCGGTAGCCCATTGCTTTCAATGGAGCGGCTGCATTGCCGGCTCCATTGAATTCAATGGGCAAACATCGTTCTTCTCTGTCACAGCTGTTACAGCTGTGGCAGAGAAGAATGATTTGTCTTCTATATGTTCTCAATGGGGTCGGCGCTGCTGCCGCCGGCCCCATTGAGCGCATATAGAGAGGAGAACAGGAATTGCAGATCGCAGATAGGTGCGATCTGCGATTTCTGTTCTATAATTTATCGGACGAGCGCATAAAAAGCGCTCATGTGTCCGATACCATTGCAAAGCAATGGTTTTATAAAATCGCCGGACGCATGCGCATGCGCAAATCGCGGCAAAAAACGCCCGTCTGACTAAGGCCTAATAGCGCTTTCATCTCTGGCGCATTTTCTTGCTGGTTCCCGCACTGTTCTTCTGCTTCTGTTTTGGCCAAGGATTGAAAAACCCCGCCTCATGACAGTGCTGCCTCTGATTGGCTGAGCGCTGTGACCAATCAGAGGCAGCTGTCATTCAATGCTTATGATGGAAATCTTTATGTATGTTACAAGAGGAGAGAAGGGAGAGCAGAACATGATGGAAACCTTTATATATGTTACAGGAGGAGAGAAGGGGCAGGAGAAAATAATGAAAACCTTTATATATGTTACATGAGAAGAAAAGGGAGAGGGGGACATGATCGAAACCTTTATATATGTAACATGGCCAAGGAAATCACCAAAGTTCAATGTGTTTGCATGACACACACAACTCATATGCTGTATTAATCAATTGTTTCCATGTGCTTATTTAGATGGCCATTTTTTCTCCCTAACTGATAGTGTGAGATAGAAAAAACTATTTTTGTGCAATTCACATGCAAGAATAGGACTCACAATGTGCGGCGTCTCGTAGATCACATAGCACATGGACGGAGTGTCCGTGAGCTATGCAAGTTGTTTCTATTTGAAGTAAAAATCCAAGTACGCGAATGCAGGCTAATACTACAGATACACTTTGATCAGGGAGATCCCACTAAAACGTACTGTATGAGACAGCATATTGGACGCCATTGTTTTGTTGATGCAGCTGATTGATGCATGGCCGTTCAGATTTACTATAATTTACACCAGAAGCTGGTGTACATTTATATCTGAAATCTTTACCAGCTCCTAGGTGGCATAGGTTTCAGTCTGGTGCACAGAGGTGCCAAGGAGCAGATTGGGAACCAAAAATGTCCCTGAAAAAATATTATAAAGTGGCCCCATATTGTAGCTGGGCCCAAACCAGCAGCAATTGGCGTGAACACAAGTAGGCAGGGGTCAGTAAACCACCAGCTGCAACTATGCTGACTGTGCGAGTCTATGTGGTGTACATAGCTCACTACAGCAATCTAGTGGGTAGCTATGGTAGTCAGAGGGCTGGGTAAGGCCTCCAGGCATGCCACTATAGTATGCCTATTAGGCGGTGCCTTCAGCACAGCGTAATACATTGCTTTGCAGTTTTAGTCTCACAGTGAATAATCCTTTGCTATTCTGAGTATACCAAAGCATTATAAAAGGAATCAAACAATTGTTTTGTCAGCGCAGTGGAGCGTTACAGGTATATTCTTGTGTTCCAATATCAGGGTTAAGCACGAGCTCCACGTAGAATCACAGGTCACACAGCATTTATGAAAATTGGGAATGTTTCTATTTATTTGTTAATAAGCTGAACTATTTATAGTCCTTTTAGACAAATACAGTAAAAACGCAGCTAGAGGACACCTGACATATACATATACATAACTTGTTACAAGGTAGTGTTAGATCGCGTCAAACAGAAAATATCACTAGAGGGCAAAATCATCAAAAAGCAACTCTCTTTTTTTGCCACATGATGCGCGCTAACTCACTGGAAAGAGTATTAATGCTTGGCAAAGTCAGTGGGAAGAGAAGATCAGGACGTCAAAGAACAAGATGGCTAGATACAATCAAGGCCACCACCAACATGTCAATCGCTGAACTGAAAAAAGTGGTGAAAGACTGTAATGTGTGGAGAACATTGATCCATAAAGTGACCGTAGGTCAGTTGTGACTGAACGGATAATCATCATCATCAATACTTAGCATGTGAAGTGACAGTCTCTGGGCAAAACTCTTCTCTAGTCACAGGCTGTTTCGTAATTGGTAATCTATAGGCATTCTTGAGCTTATAAATTACCAATTAAGGTTTACATAGTTAAACATATGTATAGAAGATCAAATAAAAAAGCTCTATATTATCGGTTTTACTATTTGCTAAGCAGAGTACATTTCTAAAACAAAGTCCATCTTTATTCAGCTTTCTTCCCCTGAGCACACATTTGTGTGAGCGAAGGTCAATTGCAGCTTTTCTTCTTCAGGCCTTGTAATCTTCTGATTGTCCTATTCTTCTGCAAAAAGGTTAGAAAATGGAACGGGGAACTAGATGGTGTTTAAAGACTATGGTTTCTCTCATAAATCCCCCCTTTTGTGATTATTTCCTCATGTCACATTGTCCCACAGTTAGCATGGCCTCCATTCTCATCTCTGAAATTTAGGCTAAAACCTAAGCAGCCTATTGCCTTACCTAACTCTAGGAAGATGGACATTCTGAAGAATGATCCATAATCCACCCAGCTATACCCATATAGGGTGGCCCTGGCCCATGCCTAAGGGTTCTATTCTAATCCTCTGTTTGAGAATGGGAGGCTGATGTTTTCTGGACATGGGTATAGATATTGCATGAGGAAACATGACAACCATTTAGTTGTTTCTAGGTCGGATTTCCCTTAATAACATGAATTGCAACCCTGTGTGTGTTTGTGGACATGTGAATCTATTATTACATGAACTCACTAGATTAGGTATGAATGGAATGTATACCACTATACCATAGAATAGTTTGATTAACCAGTCCCTAATACTGTGATGATTTATCATATAGATAGTCTGTAGCTTTCATTAGCTTATCCCTCATTTGTGCTATGAATGGACAAATAAACCATAAGCTAACAATCCTGTCAGCCATGCCCACAGACATTACATGAGGCTTACCATTTGGGCTTGGCCAATTATCCACAGTTCTCCTGCAGAGTGTCTGTTTATGACAAACCATCATGCGGTAACAAAAAGGTGGCAGGAGTGTAAGCCTAGCAAAACTACAAAGGCCTGTATGCTTAAGAGGAAACCATTTGTTTGCTTCATTTCTACAGACTATGTATATACTAGGTGGCATGGCTACTACCGTGTTATGTTGTATCATTATTTTTTGGTTTTTCTGCATCCAATGCTATAACATACTAATTGTCCCAATTATCTTTCATCACACTATTGAGTCACTGTGTGTGCATGGCAGCACATAGCAATAGTAACAAGAGTTTTTTTCTGGTTAAGGCTTCTTTCACATGAGCGCATATCGGCCGGCCATTTTCACGGCTGGCCGATATGCGCTGTGATCTGATGCATTGGAATTCAATGCATTAGATCACATGGGTGTATTTTTGAGACATAAAAACGCCCTGCCAAGCCAATATAGCACCAGGCGTTTTTGCGTCGGGCCCAAAAGGTAGTCCTGGATCTTTTGGGCCGGGAATACAGCATGGGCTCCCTCTCCTCGACCCTTGTCCATTGCCATCAATGGGAGGAGGCGGGGCAGACCAGTTCCACCCCCGTTCCGCCCCCTCCCGTTGCACAGAACGAGCAGGGAGGTGCGCCTGCGATGGGAAGGGAGGGCAAAGGGGCAATGACCCGGGGAGCTCGGCGCTGGTCTCATCAGGCCATATGAACGGGCGCACAAACGTTTGATTTGTGTGCCCGTTCACCAGATTTTCCTCTCCCAATATAGGGTATATCAGTCGGCCGATATCCGCTCGTGTGAAAGAAGCCTAAGGAGCAAGGACTCTCTTGCTGTGGCTGGTGTGTATCTAATAGTATTTTCCTTCCAGTTTGACCGAAGTAGCAGTTATCATCTGGATCTGGTATGGACCATCAAATCTTGGTTGTAAACTTTTTGTGATATGTCCTTTTAGGGAAATCCAGTCACCTGAAAGCAAACCACCTGACCCCTCCTTTAAGTCTGGATCTGTACTCGAGGAAAATGCATGTTTATGAGTGACAGTTAACTCCTGATATAAGGCATTCACATAAGAGGTGAGGTCCTCATACTTGGCCTTGAAAAATATTGGCCTGTTACAGGGGCCTTACCAAACAAAACTTCATATAGAGACAGCTTAGTCTTACGATTAGGCGTGGTTCAGACTGAGTAGAAGGCTAGTAAATGTGTATCTCCATTATTTTTTATGACTTCTGGTACACTATATGTACGAAGTACTTTATCTAACAATTTCTTAGCCGTAGCGTTGACACTTTATTTATTTATTGTATTTTACAAGCCACGCTTCTAGCTAACGTTCAAGAAGGTCTATGCAAATCAACAGTAACTCCAAAACCCTACCTTTGGTAGCTGTATGTAGACAATCTGCAGTCGCTGAAACGGATAAGTACCTTGATTAATTGGCCTGAGTTGCGACGGGCGCATACCATGCAGCCATCTACCTGTACTTGTAAAAAAGGTTGCAGCAGTATTGAACCCTGGGGCGATCCAAGCAGAAGACACTATACCACACATTACCTCCTTAAATCGATGGGTTCACCCATGGCTTAGGTGTGACGTCATAGAGTACAGCGTGCAGGGAGGCACAGGAGTTTATGCTTCCTCCAGACCCCCTTCAGTGTTCTGTTCTATTCCTTTCTTTTGCCACATATTCTTTTCTCCCTTTGAGGCCTGGTCCTGCAATTCAAGGAATGGAGAGATCTACACACCCGCTTTAGGTGCAACCAGGTTAACAGCCATTACATCATTCAAGAGGAGTCCAGCTGCTGCTTTGGCTGCTGTATCTTCTTTCCAGTTCTCTTAAACCTCAGGAGTTGTCTTCTTAGTATGAGCCAGGCCTTTGATTATCGTCACCTGTGTGGGAAAAGCTAAAGCCTACGAAAAAAAATCATTGCCTCTGCATTCTGGATTGGCTAACCCAAGGATACAATGAAATGTCTACTTCGCAACATGAGTGGAAAATCGTGTGCGATTCCAAATGCATACCTTGAGTCTGGGTAGACATTAACAGTCTTACCTGCAATCCAGCTTACATGCTTCAGCTCTGCTTCCCAAGTCAATTTCCCAGGAGAGAGAATGTTTTTTATACAATTACCTCATTCTGTTGGTTACCACTGCATAGCCAGTTATGCTTGTCCATTTTCATGATGTCTGGAACCATCTAAGAAAAAACCTCAAAATCTGCATTAGCAATGTAATGGGAGTTTTAACAACATTTTCAAGACCCCTAGTCTCACTTTCTATTAATTCCAGACAGTCATGGTCTTGAATTTCAATGTCATGTCTGCCTCTGCTGCTCCTACCTCCTTCCCTTCCAAATTCAGTAGAAGTGATTGTGATGTGAAAGTGCTAGCAGGTCTGTCTCATACTCACTGAGTCTGGCAGCTAAAAATTTTTAGTTTGTGCTCAGTACAGTATTTTCATGAACCCATGAGGGACCGTGGCAGTAAAGGGGCCCACAACACCTATGGTACCTACACAAAAGCCTGTTTCAAATAGTAGGAAGCATTGTCATTACAATCTACAACCATACGAACTGCACAAATGGTGGCTAACTGCTGGTTCATTAAGGGCCTAATACCATTTGGGGTATATTCAATTGCTGCAATGAAAATAATAAAATCTGTGCCTCTGTTCAGGCGCTAAGTTTTGTCCGTGCAATGGAGCACCACAGTTCTATTCTTGTGTTCCAAATCAGTATTAAGTATGAGCTACTTGAAGAATCACAGGTCACACACATCATTTGTTTAAAATCGCGAATGATTCTCTTTATTTGTTAACAAGCTAAAGTATTTATCGTCCCATTGGACAAATACATTGAAATGAGGCTAGAAGACGCCTGACATATACATATGCATAACTTGTTACAATTCTCTATTACTGATTACTATAACTAATAGCATTCCTGAGTTTAGTTAAGGTTTACATAGTTAAATATATGTATAAAAAATCAAATGAAAAAAAACTCTTTACCATCTGTTTTACTATTTGCTAAGCAGAGTACATTTCTAAAACAAAATCCATCTTTAGTCAGCTCTCTTCCCGATAGCACACAATCGCAGCTTTTCTTCTTCAGGCCTTATAAACCCCTGATTGTCCTATTCTTCTACAAGTAAGTTAGAAAATGGAGTGGGGAACAAGATGCTGTTCAAACATTATGGTTTATCTCACAATGCTGTGATGATTAAATATTATTAAAGGTTCTTAAAAGTGTACAGAGTTGAAAAATAAAACCATTTTTAGTTTACCTTCAATCATCATGCAATTACCTCCATACTGTCATTGTACAAAATGAACTATGCCAAGACCACATCATGATCACATATTACCCCACACAGTGATATAATGCCACCATACTGTAAATGAATAAAGACCATTACAAAGATCAACATTACAAAAAATAACACTATATGAAGACCAAATTATACC
Organism: Eleutherodactylus coqui; assembly: GCF_035609145.1. Taxonomy (NCBI): domain Eukaryota; kingdom Metazoa; phylum Chordata; class Amphibia; order Anura; family Eleutherodactylidae; genus Eleutherodactylus; species Eleutherodactylus coqui. Next base: position 57,184,417 of record NC_089837.1, on the reverse strand, counting down.
GCAGTCATTATCACATATGACTATGACATAGTGACAAAATAATACCACCATACAACTGAATAAAAATGACTGTAAAGACTCATATTACCAATACCAACAATGTACCAGAGCCAAAAAATACCCACAGAGGGACCATATAATACCTCTATAGTGTTACTGAAAAAAGTATCCAAAGACCAATGTTATCGCCATACAGTGACCATAGAGCGGTACATACCAGTTCACAGTACCAGTACGCAGACCGTATAAGTGATTACAGTACACTTACCTCCACTAATCACTGGTGAAGTCCACTCTGATTAGGGTCGTTCACTTTCCCTTTTCTTCTTAAAGAAGACAACCAATGCTGAGGCCAAGGATTGGAAGTAGCGATCAGGTGATCACTGCAAGTAGAAGTTGGTGTGGCTCCCATGCTGTACAGACAGAACAGACCAGGAGCCAGGAGGAGAGCTGCAGGTGAGTATATATGTTTGTTTCTTTTTCATTTAACTTCTGTAAGTCGCAGCAAAGTTTTAAAAAAAGGACGTTTCAGCCACCGCACATGCCCCAGGACCCAACCGGCCCACCAGTGGATTCTATGACCAGTCCGCCCCTGGAGGTGCCACCAGATGCAAAAAGTATATTAAGCCACATATGCTTCTTAATACATTGGTCACGCTTATGCCAGCACCTAGGTTACTTAGACCGATGTATGAAACACCTGTCCATGTAAATGTGCCCCAGATTTATCACAGCGCTCATGTTGGATGAGAAATATGGCACTTATGTCTCTTCATACCACCTATTAGTTGGTGCAGATTTGGACCACGTTGTTGCATTTAGCCTACACCCCCTTCCTGCAAACCCACACCCTCTTTAATTCAGATTATAGGAAACACATCATTCATTTGGTGCAAAGTATGACTATAGAAAAGCGTCACATTCACAGATCAAGTGCTGACTTTCAAGGGTGGCAATAAGAGTATAAGGCCTCCTTCACACGGGCAACAAAGTCGCGTGATTTTGTAGCATTGCTAAAAATCGCATGTATGAGAAGCCCATGCTTTCCTATGGGTTACTTCACACATGCAATATTGTGTAGCAAGTGACAATCAGACACAAAAACCTCGCAGGTCTCGCAATATGCCCGCGACTTGTGAGGTTTTGTAGCCCATGTTTCCCTATGGAGCCTTCCTCTCTGTTACATCGCATCGCACGAAAACACGGTTTTCATGCGATGCGATGCAACTTTGACAGTAGAAAATGCTACTGTCAATGCTGTACTCTAAGCCCTAGTTGTAGGGAAAAAAATAAGAATACACATACATCACCTTACACTCGCTGTCAGCCTGGACGCATCTATTGCCTGGGTCCTGGTACTGATATTCTTCTTCTCCTCTGGCGGGGGATTCAAAAATCCCTGACTCCTGGAAGCGCTGGCTGTGAGTGGCTAATGCTTTAACCAATCACAGCCATTCATCGAGCACTGGCTGTGATTGGCTAAGCTTCAGCCAATCGCAGCCAGCGCTTCCAGCAGCCAGGGATTTTTCAATCCCCGGCCAGAAGATGAAGATCAGTGCGATGCCCCAGACAGCACGGGAGTGCTGATGTATGTTTTCTTAATTTTTTTTTATCTTCAGCTACAACTTATTTTCGGGGTAGCACTTATATTTCAAGCCCCCCCACCCAAAAATCTTCGCATGTGATGCTACAAAGTCGCATGACTTTGTAGCACTACAAAATCGCTGTATTGCTGTGAGAAGACGCAGCGATATCACATGGTGCAGCAATGCGATATCGCTGCGATTTTCTTTCAGCGATACCGTGTCACCCATATGAAGGAGACCTAAGAACCACCCCCTTCCCCCTCGGACTTCATGTTCCTTGACCTATGAGCACCATAACTTAGTTTATGGTGTTTATAAAATTACAACAAACGGACTACTTAGAACACCATTCAATGCATTGAGTGGCGGCTTCTAGTGGTGACACCGGGAGAACTACGAAGGAGACAAGTATAATACTTACATCCCCGGACTCAGTGGAGAACCTACTTTCTGTCCATAAGCTTAGCTCATAGGGCTAAAAGTAGGTGACAGAATCTCTTTAAAGCCATTGATGGGCAGTAAGATGCTTTGTCTCGATTAGTTCTCCATTATATAACATCCTTCCAACATTTTCTACATGTTTCAATAGAGATAATCGTGAAAATGACTTAAAATGGAAATTTATTTTGGGCTATTATTTCACTGTAATGTAATTTAGATGAGATGGAGAGCTCGGAGTTTTCTTCTCTGCATGTCCGTGACACACAGTGATGGGCTGATGGGAAAGAGATGTACTTGATTAAAAATAAATTATCTTAAAATCTTGTACAAAAATGGACCTTGGGGTTACATGGAGTATCAGTGATTCCATAATTCAAGAGGCTGTGAATATCCGTCAGTTATTTGTACATGCATGCCAGCTAGTCTCAGGAGTTCAGTGACAGATGTGCCGGTAGCAAGAAATCAGATTATGGAGAAGGAGGGACAAGTCAAGAGTTGGACACATCTGTAGTAGCCCCCATACACATTATTGTTTCGTGGTCTAATGTTTACAACCTTGTGTGGTGCAGAGTGTTGAAGCAACAGTATGCAGTCCTAAGCTCTCGCTCATGACTTGGTTACAAGTTCAATCCCTACCTGGTTCAGGTAGGCTCAAGGTTGACTCAGCCTTCCATCCTTCCGAAGTTGATAAAATGAGTACCCAGTTTGGCGAGGTTAATAAATAAATTACCTGAAAGTGCTGTGGAATAGGTTGGCACTATACAAATAAGATTTTTTTTTATGTTTATGGGAACAGTTCAAATTCTTCCCTGAAGAAGGATCTTGGACGTTGACTGTCATAGGCAGATGTTCCTTACCTCCGGAGCTGCACATCCATGTGTGTGAGGAAGTCGGGAAAACAGATGTAGGTTGAATGAGCATTCAACCAACAGTTGTTGAAGGTGTGTGGGCATCTTAAGGCTTTGTTCAGATGGGGCGGATTTGCTGCAGATTTTCTATGTGGGCCATCCACAAGGAAAATCCACGACATTTACAGTAGCAGCAAAGTAGATCATAGAATCCTAGAATGGTAGAGTTAGAACGGACCTCCAGGATCATCAGGTCCAAATCCCTGCTCAGTGCAGGATCACTAAATCATCCCAGACAGATATTTGTTACAGAGTTTGCCTAAGGATCTTCTGTAGAATATCCGCTGCGGACACTCCACCACAAATTCCGCCTCTTGTGAACATAGTGTCAGGGTATGTTCACATGGAGCGGATTTTCCATAGCCGAACAATAGGTATCAAAATCTTTGCCAGTTTTGACGCAGATCCACAACCCTCCTCATCCCTTCAGTTGAATGTGTGAAATCTGCTGCAGACTTGCGTCAAAATCTGCACCAAATCCCCCTACATGTAAACGTACCTTGAGGTCATGCTCACACAGCAGATTCAGCTGCAGAATTTTCAGTGCGGAATCCACCTGCATAACCGTGCGCTATTTTGTCACAATATTCACCACCGATCCGCATGCGGAAAATGGGAAAAATGCGCATGGGGGATTTCTGAAGCTTTTCAGCACGGGTCTATAGCAACAAATGACACGTCACTTCTTCACACAGATCTGTGTGGAAATGTGTTGAAAATCCCACAGGCAGATTTTACCAATTGACTACGCTAAAACCACATACGGATCTATGGCAGAATAACCGCGCATTTCTACAGCGGTTTTATAGGTTGATTCCAGTATGAAATCCTGGGGGTCAATGTACCCTTAGGGTGCGTTCACATAGCGGAATCCAATGCAGAATTTTCCACATGGACTCTGCTTCTAAAAAACGTGTCAAAAATCTGTAGCTAAGCTATGGATTTCTTCTGCAGATACACAAATGTAAGAATGCCGATACACTTTTATATTTGGCTCTTTTCATTGGGCAAATCTGCATTTGGACTTCCCCCTGTGGATTGCTCATGGAAGCGACATGGAATTTGCATGAAGAAATGACATGTGACTTCTTTTTTTGCTGTATGCGGATTTGATATCTGCATGCAGAAGATATCTACCCTGTATAGACTACGGCTCAGATTCCCATTGAAATTAATGGGACATGAATTGGCGCCGATTCTGTGTCAAGTTCATGGCAAATTTTCCACCATGTGTTCTTTTAAATACTCTTTCAGACGGGCGATAAAAGGTCATCCAAAAATCGCGACCATCTGAAGCATTGGATTCCAATGCATCCGTTCAGATGGGTGTAAAATCAGCTAGCCAGGAAAGATAGCGCATCTGTTGCGCAGTCCGGCCATCCACTTTTACGTGCCGCCGGAAAGGATAGGACTTGTCCTATCTTTTTGATAGAATACGCAGACTGTTCCCATAGACTCCTATGAGACCTGTCAGAAAAGGGGAGGGAGGTGGGAGGGAGTTTAGCACTGGCTCGAGTTGCTAAAGTTCTTCCCTTTCCCCTTGCTGGAAGCTCCTGTAGGCTGGGGAGAGAGGGTAACAGAGTAACATAGTTCGTAAGGTCGAATGAAGACAATGTCCATCTAGTCCAGCCTGTCTATCCTCCTGTGTTGTTGATCCAGAGGAAGGCAAAAAACCCCAAGAGCAGAAGCCAATTAGCCCTTTTGGGGGAAAATTCCTTCCCGACTCCCTAATGGCAATCAGACTAATCCCTGGATCAACCCCTAATAGTTCCTACCTGCCTGTATACCCGGATTAACAATTAACCTAAGATTTATATCCTGTAATATCCTTCCACTCCAGAAAGACATCAAGTCCCCTTTTAAACTCCTCTATGGATTTTGCCATCACCACATCCTCAGGCAGAGAGTTCCACAGTCTAACTGCTCTTACAGTAAAGAACCCCTTTCTATGTTGGTGATGAAATCTGCTTTCTTCTAAACGTAACGGTGGAAATTAGCATGGCAAGTGCTGCTAAAGTCCCTCCCCTTCCCTTTGCTGACAGCTTCCATAGGCTTCTATGAGAGCTTCTATTGCCACGATCAGCAGGCAAATCGAAGTGGGAGGGAGGAGGAGTGAGGGCAAGAGACTTTAGCAGTGCTAAGGTCTCTCTCTCCGACCTACGGAATTCCGGGCCGTGGTGTATATACTCCGCAGCCCAGCCATCTGAATGGGTGAGAAATCAGGAGATTGAGCCATAACTTGGTCGCGGCTTTCTCTCCTTTATGCGATTTTTCAGCCACAATGCGCGCGGCCGATAATCACAACGCCCGTGTGAAAGAGCCTTCAGAGTTTTTGAAATGTAGCAAAGCTGAATTTGTGTTTTAGAAAAATGTATTGTCATCATTGAGTGAAATGGCAAAGCACTAATCAATCCATAGATTGGTGAAACCCAAATTAGGCATAATGTTCATTAAAGAACCTGAGCTCTGCTAACTTATATGGACACTAGAATCCCCCTAAATATTTTTTTCGGAGTGAGCAGGTGTCATCCAACCATTATCAGTGAACATTACAGTGGCTACACCATATGCAAATACCTCTAATCAGCACCTGGTAAGGAGACAATGAATGCCCTCACCACAGGAAATGAAAGGATATTAAATCATAACACACCTATTCCGGTTAATCAGGACCTCTTTGGATCTTCGGCCTGATACAGCACATCTCATCTGTAACTGGGATCTAGTATTCTGCTTATATTGTGAATTGTTTCATTTTACATGTAACCGATAGGAATACGGAAGTTACATTCTATGTAGGAGGGATTCACACATTGATGCACTAGATACAGAAATGGATGCTGCATCCAGTTGGTTTCTAGTAGAACACATACCAGGAGGTATAGTTCTCATAGAAGATGTTAGATTTGGTTATAGGTTGTCATATTCATGTATCCTATTTGGAATCTTTGAGTTATATCTGGGGGGGTGGGGGGGTGGGGGGTCCCATTTAGGACCCTTATCTGTTATGCCAGAATGAAGAGCAATTACAAAGTGCATCTCCTGCTGTGAAAGACCCAACATGTCAGGGCTTTACAAGGACATGCAACAAAAATGCAAAGGCAGCACTTCCAACCAATCAATTTGAAGGTGCATTTAAGCTGCAGCTGTAATGATTACAGTAACAGAAATACACCTCAGTGCTCATTCGCATTTTATATCTGAATAAAACTGCACAACTGTTGTTTATACAAACCACATAAACATGAAAGGTTTTTGTAGCGCTTATTCTGATCAAAACATGAGGGCCCAACAGCCATATCCAGGCAAACCTTTCTGGAGGAGTTCTGAGCTCTTAAAAAGCTTTTATTTGAGCCAAAGACCTCTAAATGAACTTTGGAAAAGCTAGATACCTGGCTGAATGCTCTAATTGAAGCACCTGGGACAGAAGTGTGAATAAAGTACAGAACAATAGTGCAGTCAGCCCCTCCTGCACGAATTCACATGAAACAAAAAGCAAAGTCAGCACTTCCAAAAAAAAAATTAAATGGGAAAGTGCACATAAGCCATGGCTGCAACATATACACTAACAGAATCGTGCACCTCAACCATCAATCACATGTAATATCCGAATAAAATGACACTCTTGTTTATACTAACAACATAAAAATGTAAGGCACTGACACATATTTGATCAAAACATGGGGTCCCATCTGCCATATTTAGTCAAACTTTATCAGATGGGTTGCTAACTCCAAGAACTTACAAGGACAGTCCATTGATTTTTATGCAACCTATGTAATGAATATTTTGCTGATGCTGCAAGAGAATTGAAATGGTCATTGACTTTTCAAACAACTTGTTCTTATATGATAGCCAAATTGCTATTGACTTTATTCATCTAAAATTATGTTTTTTGTGCTGAAAAATTACTCTAAAATGCTGCCCACTAAGGATCTTCTTTCCTCCCAGTTTTGCTGTCCACCGCCTGCTCTCAATTGATTGACAAAATACAATATCACGGAGGCGGTGGTGAGGGGGATGAGTTATTGTGCTTGTGTTGGATCAAGAGAAGATGGGAGGGGGGATGAGAGAAGGAGACACTCACACAGTCCCTGTCTGTAAACTAATATTAAGTCACCTTTTATTGTGTTTTTGCTGGGAAAATCCTGTGCACTATGCTACATGATGCTGCTGTATCTCTCTATGTTACAGACAGAGAGAAGGATCTTAGGTTCTCTGTGCCCCTGTATATAGAACACAGTCTAGCAGCAAGGCTCCTCCCACCAGTTCTGAGAGGACTGAGAATCAAATGTACAGCCTGCAGAGGGGAAAAATGCAGGATACATGTCACGTAATGGCAAAGAATTTGTGTTATTCTTCATGTACACACACAATATATTATTCTGAAAAGATATCTGAACAGTTAGGTATGCTTTAACGCTCACTGCCTGATTCTCCCAAGGAGTGTAGAAAACAGTAATGTAAAGTACATTATTATATGTTATGTCAACTTTTTTCTATCATTGTAGTGGAGAGAATTACACCTGACAGGCCTTCACAAATGTTTCCTTGCTTGAAATGGTAATTTAGGTATGTTGAAGACTCCCTGGTTTGCTATGTATTTCAGCCTGCTAAGCCCTTCCAGTGGCAGGGCTTAATAGACTACTAGTAAACGTACTGCACAATATACTGCAATACAGAAGTACTATAGTATATTGTACAACTGATTAGAATATTCTATAGGGACTTATAAAAACTTTATTAAACTTATTTTTTAAGTTTTCAAAAACATTAAAAGTTAAAAACTAGAGATGAGCTAGCGTACTCGCTAAGGGTAAATACTCGAGCGAGTACTGGCCTTTTGCGAGTACCTTCCCGCTCGTCTCAAAAGATTCGGGTGTCGGCGGGGAGCGATGGGGGAGAGCAGGGAGGAACAGGGGGGGGGACTCTCTCTCTCCCCCCCCCTCCCGCGCTCCTCCCTGCTCACTCCCGCAACTCACTGCTCACCCCCGCCGGCGCTGGAATCTTTAGAGACGAGCGGGCAGGTACTCGCAAAAGGCAATACTTGCTTGAGTATTTACTCTTAGCGAGTACGCTAGCTCATCTCTATTTAAAAAAATTGGAACCGACAAAAACCCATAATTAATATGGTCAAATCTATAAAAGTCTGAACTATTAAAATATGCCATTATCAATGCTGAACTGTAACTGTTGTAAAAAAAAAGACATACACAATGCTAGAAGTGCATGTTTTTTTTTAGCATCCAATTGCCCAAAGACAAAGAATAAAAAGGGATCAAAGTTGTACATACCGAGAAATGTTACCAATAAAAGCTATAGCCTATGTTGTGAAAAAAAACAAGCCCTCTCACAGCCGTATCAATGGAAAAATAAGAGCTATGGCTCTTGGAATATGGCGATTAAAAAATATATTTTTTTTTTAATAAATTTTATTCTAATTCTTTATAAGTAGTAAAACATAAAAAAAACTGTTTAAGGCCGCCTGCACACGAGCGTTCCGGATTCCACTTGCGGATTTTCACGCGCGTATGGTACCTAAATGTGCTTGCGGATAGGTGCGGATGCGTGAAAAATCACGCGCGGATATACGCGGATGTGTTGCGGAAAAAAACACGCAGAAAAATCCGGAAGACACCCTTATTGTAAACCCAACCCCTAGAGAACTGCCCATTCCCTGGAAAACAGCTTAAAAACCAACACCCAGACTCCGTTTTGTCCCTCTTGCTTGTGTGAGCACCGTTAAATTATTCTGGCAACATGCTTTCACCCGGTGAGCAGATGTCTTTGTTGGCATGGTTGATCCATGTAACTTTTTTCGGACGTACTGCGGTAACGGAGGAGGAAGAGCCCCCCAGGAAAAAAAGGAGGTACTGGGTGCACCCTGGCTGGTGTCTGCTGGCTGCTCTCTGGTAGATGAGGGGACTGAAAGGACAGATCTGCAGTTGAAATGTGCCTGTGAAGCTCTGTGCTGTGTGCTGGGACGCCTCCTACCATGCCTACTTCCCGTAGTCATAGCAACCAGTGACTCCATCCGCAGCTGCACTGCGGATGTACTGCGTGAAAAAACGCACCCATTAACTTGTATTGGAGGCTTCACGCGCATGATCCGACCAAAATTAGAACAGGTCGCAGATTTTTTCACTCGCGTGAAAAAACGCGATACGCATCCGTCCGTCTGGGGACAACTGCGGATCCTCATAGAAGTATATTGGCTGCGGTCTGGGGCGGATTATGTGCCTAAAATCACGCGCTTGAAATTCTGCTCGTGTGCAGGCACCCTAAAATTGGTATCACCATAATCATACTGGCGCACAGAATAAAGTCAACATGGCATTATTACTGCACTGTACATGCTGTAAAAACAAAAGCAAGGGTGTAAATTGTGTTTTTCTATTTTTATTTCAGCTCACTTAATTTTCTTTTTTTTATGGTACATTAAAAAAAATGTAACTTGTCCTGCAGAAAACAAAACATTATATGACTGTGTCCATGTAAGAATAAAAAAGTTATGGATCTTGACTTCCTATGTGAAGCTACAAGGGAGCTGCCTGAGGCCAGGGGTTCAACGTGCCTCATGGTAGATATATCCTTGCAGATGTCTGTACGAGGGTTAAAGAGTGAAGACAATCTCTTACGACTCCACTCCTCAGTTTAGCCTCAAATTTAAAAAACTGCCAGGTAGTCCGCATCCTGAGGATCCACATCTGCTGGGTAGTCCACACCTTAGGGATCCACACCTGCCGGGTAGTTTGCACCCTAGCGATCCACACCTGCCGGGTAGTCCGCAGCCTAGGGATATACACGTGCTAGATAGTCCGCACCCTAGGGATACACACCCGCTGGGTAGTTTGCACCCTAGCGATCCACACCTGCCGGGTAGTCCGCACCATAGGGATCTACACCCGCCTGGTAGTCTGCAGCCTAGGGATCCACACCTGCCGGGTAGTCCGCATCCTAGGGATCCACACCTGCCCGATAGTCCGCACCCTAGGGATACATACCTGCCCGATAGTCCGCACCCTAGGGATACATACCTGCCCGATAGTCTGCACCCTAGGGATACACACCTGTCGGGTAGTTCGCACCATAGGGATCCACACCCGCCGGGTAGTCCGCACCCTAGGGATCCACACCTGCCGGGTAGTCCGCAGCCTAGGGATACACACCTGCCCTGTTAGTCCGCACCTTAGGGATCCACACCCGCCGGGTAGTCCGCATCCTAGGGATCCACACCTGCCGGGTAGTCAACAGCCTAGGGATACACACCTGCCGGATAGTCTGCACCCTAGGGATACACACCTGCCGGGTAGTCCACAGCCTAAGGATACACACCTGCCGGATAGTCTGCACCCTAGGGATACACACCTGCCGGGTAGTCTTCTGTCAGCCGGATGGGAGGCACTGATCTTAGTCACTCATATAAATGGGTTAGGGAGGACAAGAATATAACCTTCAGCTATTGTAACCTGCGTTGTGATCTGTTACGTGATAATGTTTTATACTCTGGGTTGTATGAAATTATATATGGCGGTCTATCAGTATTCTCTGTTGGCGTTCATTACCGGAAAGGTTTTTGTTCATTAAAGATGTTTGCTTACACTTTGAACCTGATTAATGATGTCAGGTCATAGAACGCATCTGCATTATGTGTGTTAAAAGGAATAGCTATGGATTCTGTGGCGCGGCCCCTCCGGGTTCTCACATGGCTGCCGTTTTACATTCCAGCAGGTTGTCTGATTAGTATTTTAAGTGTGAATTATAACAGATGGGTAACATTGGCTTTATTTCAATGATTTAGTAATTAGTAGTATGGAGGAACGTCCTACTTGCAAATAAATGTGTCTCAATTTCCACATCACTGCTGGTGGGTGCAATGAGCCCACAGTGATGAGAAGACGGGGGCACAAGACCCCCACTCTTGGGATCAGTGGGACCCCAGCGATGAGACTTATCACTTAGATAGGTGATAAAAGTCAAATATGGTACAACCCCTTTAAACCTTTCATCACCTATGAGGTTCAGAGGAGTCTGGGGATGTGCTTTGCATGCTTATGTCACCTTTGGTAATTGGTGCACTGACAGTGCAGCAAACTCATTTCTGCAGGCTGTGCATGCATGCACACTCTTCTCCTTGGGTGTGCATGTGCACAGCATGCAGAGATGAGTCCGCTGCACTGTGCGTGCGCCGAAATCCATGGGTGACAGTGCAGAAATAGGGAGGTAGGTAAGTAGGCAAAGCACTTTCTGGACTCCTTAGGACCTGGTCTATGACCACCATAACTTAGTTTATGTGCTCATAGGTGATGACAGGTTCCCTTTAAGCATTTAAAGTTTTTTATTTTTGAGAACTCTGTGCAGCCCCCCCCCCCCAAAAAAATGTTTTTTTAAAAAGGGTATTTCTATCTTAAACCTTTCCAATCTAATTTTCGATTCAGGGTTTCCTAAACGGCTTTCTCTTTTTGCTGTTATACAATAGTGCCATCTGCTGCTAAAGTCAGAATGTGTGCGCCAGAGAGGCTCTGACAGCGGATTGGCTGGCAATAGACGGTAAGAAAACCCTGTCGGACGTCTTCTGACATTGGAGCTGTACAAGCTTCAATCCGAATGTAGGAAGATGTCAGACAGTGGATTGAAAAGGGTTAAGGCATAATATTATATGCCATCACTTCATGATTGGTAGCGTTCCAACATCCTCACTGATACTAGGAATGAAGAAGAACAAGGAACTTCAACAGTGAGCACGGGGCAGCATAACACTGCAGAGATCCACAGTGCTAGTTAATTCCTCAACTGATCCTAGAAATAAGCCATCACTTATTTGAGAGAACCTCTTGAATGCAAGATACCACCTTTGCGTGTACAAGCCTAACAACCCTCTGCTAAACTCCAGCATTCAATAGCAAATTCCAGTACCATCAGAGATATTGGGAGAATTTTCTTAAGATTGAGGTTTTCTAATGTCCCGCAACGACCAAGACATGAGGCCCACGCTGAGGAGCTGGGGAGTGGAGATGGCACTTGTCACGGTGGCTCTACCAGACTCCTCCCTGGAGGGATGCACGGAACCTCGGCCACAGCACTGCTAGGTGATGACTATGAGTTATGGAAAGGGGATTGGAGTATTGAATGGAGCCCCATTGTTCCTTGGTAGCCCTGTGCTGTGTTCATTATCCCATTATTGCAGCATCACTACAGGCATTGTTCAAATACTGTGACATTATTATTTGTTTCATTTCGCTAGTATTGTGATGTCATTGGATGCATGATGACATTTTTCTATGCAATATGATATCGTATGTATTCCTATGCTGTGACATCTCTGTGTCTATTATCCCTGTACAGTATCATCACCATGTGCATTATCTTTGTACTGTGACATCACTATATGCATTATATTTGTACTGTGACATCACTGTGTTCATTAGCTCTATAGTGTGATATCATTGTTTACATTATTTGACCCTGTGACATCACTGTGTCTTGTACATTGACATCACTCTGTGTATTATCTCTGACCATGACATCACTCTACATTATGCCTGAACTGTGACATCACTGTGTCCACTATCTCACTAATGTGACCACTTTGTGTATTCTCTTTGTGCAGTAGGGAAAGACACATGGCACATAGTGGAGACCAAGTAAGCAGAAGCATTTCATGGTCTGAGCTCACTGCTGAAGGTGGTCATGTTGGATTTGGACTGCATTCCAAGTCCTGTTATGGGGTCCCATAGTTACATTCTTGTTTCTGATATGTCCCTTTTGGATGTGAAAATAAATTTTAGGTAAATTTCACACTAAATATTCACACACTGTACATACTCTGGTTCATTTAATATATACTCAGTGTAAAAACAATCCCTCCTCTAGAAGTTGACCAAATAGAATGAAACTTGTGTGATTTTAACATTTATATAAGTAAGTAATTACAATATCAGAGCAAAAGCATCATTTATTGTGGAAAACTGACCCCTTGATGGGAGGCTCTAGTACCCTGTTGTACCAGCTCTAGCTTGGATACAAGATGTTATACGGGTGGGCATCGGGCCTCAAATACCCTGATGGCACACATCAAAGCCTAGATACAAAATGCGATACGGGTGGACATGGAGGCTCTAGGACCCTGTTGTACCACCTCTAGCTTGGATACAAGATGTGATACCGGCAGGCATGGAGACTCTAGTACCCTGTTGTACTGCCTGTAGCTTGGATGCAAGATGTAATACAAGTGGGCATGGAGGCTCAAGAACCCTTTTGGGCCTCCTCTAGTTTGGATACAAGATGAGATATGGGCAGGCATGGAGTCTCTGCTATTCTGTTGTACCGCCTCTAGCTTTGATACAAGGTGTGATACGGACGGGCATGGAGGCTCTAGTACCTTGTTGAGATGATTCCAGAAAGGATACAAGATGTGATACAGGCAGTGATGGAGGTTCTCGTACCCTATTGGGCTGCAAGATGTGATACAGGTGGGCATGAAGGCTCTAATAGGACAATGAAACAATTGAAGCTGCTCAAGCTTGTTGGACAATCAGAAGATCCTCTCTACTGATGGTCTTTCGAGGGTCTTCTGAGCCCAGTCACCTTGTGTGCCCTCATGCATCCACTGATCCAAACACCTCCTAACAGTCTGGTCAGACATCCCAGGTGGGACAATTCGTCAATACGACCATCCAGCTTCTCCTATCCCAATAATGTGTCCCTCTCAAACTCTGGTAACTGAAGAAGAGGTCACTACACACAAGAAGCCTCCGAGAGCCTTTTATAGGCCAAGGATAGAACCACTTTAAGGGCTTCCGGTGACAAGACCGTTCATCTAATCACCACAACTCTCATCATCTGTATATCTGCCTGAGATGTAACTGCATGCCGGGTTTTGCAGCAAAACTACAACTTCTTCTCGGGGCGTGATTGTTTTTTTGCAAAAAGTGTATTACATCCATAGTGTCTGTTTCTCTTTCATGGAGTCTCTTCCCTTGAAGAAAAGTAATTTAGAGAAGCGACAAGCCGGCGTTCGCACCCCTCATTTCGTTATGATACTCTCCGATGGCTTAGATTGTGATTGTAGATTTATATTATACTACTGCATTACTGAGTTGTAATTGAGCTATAAGATCTGAAACATCAAGTCGGTGTGATCCAAATTGACTAAAAAACTGAGTAGACACAATTCTTTCTGGATATAAACTGCAGGAAGGTGCATATTAAAATTGTGTTTCTCATATGATGCGAAGGATACTGAAACATTGTTTTTATTTTCTGATTGTAGATTTTTTTATTCTATTGTCTGTACATGACTACGGAGGCAACCATGTTGTCTGAGTTGCTAACAACATTTAGAGATTTGTTTTACATCAGACTCTTAGACCACAGGAGGATGTAGACTGGAGATATTTCTTGACCTCTATGGAAGAGTGTTGTGCATGCTCTATCTGTGCAGGGAGGAGGAAGAGGTGAGCTGTGACCATCACCTATTATGTTATCCTGTGATATCTACATGTAGGTGTCACCTTTCATTGTAATCCTACCCGCGATGATAATGTTATGATTGCTTAAAAGTTTTCCCTTCAGAGCAGAAAGTGTCGGACTATTATTAGGTTTATTGTTCAGTGCGAAAACTGCAGGATTTTAGAATATAGACTGTGACATTGAAAATGTAAAACAAAACAACAAAAAATCTTTAAAACTATGTTTAACATGAAAACTTGGTAACCTGGCTTGGGATGTTCATTGACTTCTGTGGGAGAGTGTTGTGGGCTTGCTCTGTGACCTGTGCAGGAAGGGAGAGGAGGTGAGCTGTGACCATCACCTATTGTGAATGATGGATACTATGTTATCTATCCTTAGGTGGACAAAGTATAGAGGAAAAATAGGTGGAGATACCTCTGGGTAAAATATGTGAAGCCTAATGGCTTAACATGGTGTGAAATAGAGAAGTGCTGCCAGTCCAGGAAATTGTGCCAACATCCACAAATAGAAGGAATATCTATGTCAAATTGATGCATTAGATGCGCTAGGTAAAAGTGATATGGAAAAAGACCTGGGGGTACTAGTGGATTGTAGATTAAACTGGAGTAACCAATGCCAGACAGCTGCTGCAAAAGCTAATAAAGTCTTGGGGTGCATTAAAAGATGTATGGGGGCGAGGGATGAGAACATTATTCTTCCACTATATAAGCACTTGTCAAGCTCCACATGGAATACTGTGTACAGTTCTGGTCACCGGTGCTCAGGAAAGATGTTACAGTGCTTGAGGGGGTTCAAAGAAGGGCAACTAAACTAATACATGGAATGATGGGACTGGAATACCCAGAGAGGCATCAAAATTGGGACTATTTACTCTAGAAAAAAGACGGCTAAGGGGCGACCAAATAACTATGTATAAATACATGAGGGGACAATACAAGGATCTCTCCCATGATCTGTTTATACCCAGGACTACGACGGTAACGAAACGGCATCCGGTACGTCTAGAAGAAAGCAGGTTTCATCGCCAACACAGAAAAGGGTTATTTACTGTAAGAGCAGTGAGACTGTGGAACTCTCTGCCTGAGGATGTGGTGATGGCAAAATCCATAGAGGAGTTTAAGAGGGAACATTATGTCTTTCTGCAGCGGAAGGATATTACAGGATATAAATCTTAGGTTAATTGTTAATCCGGGTTTACAGGCAGGTAGGAACTATTAGGGGTTGATGCAGGGAACAGTCTGATAGCCATTAGGGAGTCGGGAAGGAATTTTTACCCAAAAGGGCTAATAGGCTTCTGCTCTTGGTTTTTTTTTTTTTTGCCTTCCTCTGGATCAACAACATAGGAGGATAAACAGGCTGAACTAGATGGACATTGTCTTCATTCGGCCTAACATACTATGTTATTATTAGAGATGAGCGAACGTACTCGTCCGAGCTTGATACTCGTTCGAGTATTAGCGTGTTACAGCAGGCTTGCGCAAAATTCTTTCCTGCCTCTGCGTTGCCTCTTACATCACCGCTGTCATCCTGTCCAGAGTGAAACAGTCTGCAGTAATTTTACATAGTCCACGGCCAGTAGTGATGGTGAGGCAGGGACAGTGAAAGACATATCCAGTCTATATAGGCAATGGGCTTTTCCAAAAAAATTTGGGAAAAAAAATCTATTTGGACTGCCTGTGACCGTCCTGACTGTACTGCGTCTCTGATGGGGGTAGTTGTCCTAATTCATACGCAGCCAGCTAAGTGGTACAGCAGGCTTGCGCAAAATTCTTTCCTGCCTCTGCTGTGCGTTCCGTAAGGGAAGTCAGCCTCCAACCACAGGCCAATAAGCGGCACATTTAATTACAGCGTTCTGTTTCTGCACTACTGGTAATACAGCATGCTGAGGGGTAGGGGTAGGCCTAGAGGACGTGGACGCGGGCGAGGATGCGGAGGCCCAAGTCAGGGTGTGGGCACAGGCCAAGCTCCTGATCCAGGTGTATCGCAGCCGACTGCTGCGGGATTAGGAGAGAGGCACGTTTCTGGCGTCCCCACATTCATCTCACAATTAATGGGTCTACGCGGTAGATCTTTATTAGAAAATGAGCAGTGTGAGCAGGTCCTGTCGTGGATGGCAGAAAGTGCATCCAGCAATCTATCGACCACCCAGAATTCTGCGCCGTCCACTGCTGCAACTCTGAATCCTCTGGCTCCTGCTCCTCCTTCCTCCCAGCCTCCTCACTCCATTACAATGACACATTCTGAGGAGCAGGCAGACTCCCAGGAACTGTTCTCTGGCCCCTGCCCAGAATGGGCTGCAATGGTTCCGAATCCTCTCCCACTGGAGGAGTTTGTCGTGACCGATGCCCAACCTTTGGAAAGTTCCCGGGGTCCGGGGGATGAGGCTGGGGACTTCCGGCAACTGTCTCAAGAGCTTTCAGTGGGTGAGGAGGACGATGACGATGAGACACAGCTATCTATCACTCAGGTAGTAGTAATTGGAGTAAGTCCGAGGGAGGAGCGCACAGAGGATTCGGAGGAAGAGCAGCAGGACGATGAGGTGACTGACCCCACCTGGTTTGCTACGCCTACTGAGGACAGGTCTTCAGAGGGGGAGGCAAGTGCAGCAGCAGGGCAGGTTGGAAGAGGCAGTGCGGTGGCCAGGGGTAGAGGCAGGGCCAGACCGAATAATCCACTAACTGTTTCCCAAAGCGCCCCCTCGCGCCATGCCACCCTGCAGAGGCCGAGGTGCTCAAAGGTCTGGCAGTTTTTTTTACTGAGAGTGCAGACGACCGACGAACAGTGGTGTGCAACCTTTGTCGCGCCAAGATCAGCCGGGGAGCCACCACCACCAGCCTCACCACCACCAGCATGCGCAGACATATGATGGTCAAGCACCCCACAAGGTGGGACGAAGGCCGTTCACCGCCTCCGGTTTGCACCGCTGCCTCTCCCCCTGTGCCCCAACCTGCCACTGAGATCCAACCCCCCTCTCAGGACACAGGCACTACCGTCTCCTGGCCTGCACCCACACCCTCAACTCCGCTGACCTCGGCCCCATCCACCAATGTCTCTCAGCGCACCGTCCAGCCGCCGCTAGCGCAAGTGTTGGAGCGCAAGCGCAAGTACGCCACCACGCACCCGCACGCTCAAGCGTTAAACGTGCACATAGCCAAATTTATCAGCCTGGAGATGCTGCCGTATAGGATTGTGGAAATGGAGGCTTTCAAAGGTATGATGGCGGCGGCGGCCCCGCGCTACTCAGTTCCCAGTCGCCACTACTTTTCCCGATGTGCCATCCCAGCCCTGCACGACCACGTCTCCCGCAACATTGTATGCGCCCTCACCAACGCGATTACTGCCAAGGTCCACTTAACAACGGACACGTGGACAAGCACAGGCGGGCAGGGCCACTATATCTCCCTGACGGCACATTGGGTGAATTTAGTGGAGGCTGGGACAGAGTCAGAGCCTGGGACTGCTCACGTCCTACCCACCCCCAGAATTGCGGGCCCCAGCTCGGTGGTGATATCTGCAGCGGTGTATGCTTCCTCCACTAAACCACCCTCCTCCTCCTCCTCCAACGCAACCTCTGTCTCGCAATCAAGATGTGTCAGCAGCACGTCGCCAGCAGTCGGCACGGCAGCACAGCGGTGGGCAAGCGTCAGCAGGCCGTGCTGAAACTACTCAGCTTAGGAGAGAAGAGGCACACGGCCCACGAACTGCTGCAGGGTCTGACAGAGCAGACCGACCGCTGGCTTGCGCCGCTGAGCCTCCAATGGGCATGGTCATGTGTGACAACGGCCGTAACCTGGTGGCGGCTCTGCAGCTCGGCAGCCTCACGCACGTGCCATGCCTGGCCCACGTCTTTAATTTGGTGGTTCAGCGCTTTCTGAAAAGCTACCCACGCTTGTCAGACCTGCTCGGAAAGGTGCGCCGGTTCTGCGCACATTTCCGCAAGTCCCACACGGATGCTGCCACCTTGCGCACCGTGCAACATCGGTTTCATCTGCCAGTGCACCGACTGCTGTTCGACGTGCCCACACGGTGGAACTCTACGCTCCACATGTTGGCCAGGCTCTATGAGCAGCGTAGAGCTATAGTGGAATACCAACTCCAACATGGGCGGCGCAGTGGGAGTCAGCCTCCTCAATTCTTTACAGAAGAGTGGGCCTGGTTGGCAGACATCTGACAGGTCCTTGGAAACTTTGAGGAGTCTACCCAGATGGTGAGCGGCGATGCTGCAATCATTAGCGTCACCATTCCTCTGCTATGCCTCTTGAGAAGTTCCCTGCAAAGCATAAAGGCAGACGCTTTGCACTCGGAAACAGAGGCGGGGGAAGACAGTATGTCGCTGGATAGTCAGAGCACCCTCCTGTCTATATCTCGCGCGTTGAGGAGGAGGAGCATGAGGAGGATGAGGAGGAGGGGGAGGAGGGGGAAGAGACAGCTTGGCCCACTGCTGAGGGTACCCATGCTGCTTGCCTGTCATCCTTTCAGCATGTATGGCCTGAGGAGGAGGAGGAGGAGGAGGAGGATCCTGAAAGTGATCTTCCTAGTGCGGACAGCCATGTGTTGCGTACAGGTACCCTGGCACACATGGCTGACTTCATGTTAGGATGCCTTTCTCGTGACCCTCGCGTTACACGCATTCTGGCCACTACGGATTACTGGGTGTACACACTGCTCGACCCACGGTATAAGGAGAACCTTTCCACTCTCATACCCGAAGAGGAAAGGGGTTCGAGAGTGATGCTATACCACAGGACCCTGGCGGACAAACTGATGGTAAAATTCCCATCCGACAGCGCTAGTGGCCGAGGGCGAGGTAGCAGGGGAGGCGCGGAGATCAGGCAGCATGTACAGCACAGGCAGGGGAACACTCTCTAAGGCCTTTGACAGCTTTCTGGCTCCCCAGCAAGACTGTGTCACCGCTCCCCAGTCAAGGCTGAGTCGGCGGGAGCACTGTAAAAGGATGGTGAGGGAGTACGTAGCCAATCGCACGACCGTCCTCCGTGACGCCTCTGCCCCCTACAACTACTGGTGTCGAAGCTGGACACGTGGCCTGAACTCGCGCTGTATGCCCTGGAGGTGCTTGCTTGTCCTGCGGCTAGCGTCTTGTCAGAGAGGGTGTTTAGTGCGGCTGGGGGAATCATCACAGATAAGCGTACCCGCCTGTCAACCGACAGTGCCGACAGGCTTACACTCATCAAGATGAACAAAGCCTGGATTTCCCCAGACTTCTCTTCTCCACCAGCGGACAGCAGCGATACCTAAACAATACGTAGGCTGCACCCGCGGATGAAAGCATTGTTCTCTATCACCATCAAAAATGTGGACCTTTTAGCTTCATCAATCTGTGTATAATATTCATCCTCCTCCTCCTGCTCCTCCTCCTGAAACCTGACGTAATCACGCCGAACGGGCAATTTTTCTTAGGCCCACAAGGCTCAGTCATATAATTTTTGTAAACAATTTTTATACGTTTCAATGCTCATTAAAGCGTTGAAACTTGCACCTGAACCAATTTTTATTTTAACTGGACTGCCTCCAGGCCTAGTTACAAATTAAGCCATATTAACCAAAGCGATTAATGGGTTTCACCTGCCCTCTTGGTTGGGCATGGGCAATTTTTCTGACGTACATTAGTACTGTTTGTACACCAATTTTTTTGGGCCCTCGCCTACAGTGTAATCCAATTAATTTTTTGCCCACCTGCATTAAAGCTGACGTTACATCAGCTGTGCTGGGCACTGCAATGGGATATATTTATGTACCGCCGGTGGGTTCCTGGCACCCACCCATGCTGTCGGTCCACACGGAGTTGTAAATGCATGTGTCCACTTCTAAAGAACCCCAGTCTGACTGGGGCATGCAGTGTGGGCCGAAGCCCACCTGCATTAAACATGACATTACCTCAGCTGTGATGGGCAATGCAATGGGATATATTTATGTACCGCCGGTGGCTTCCTGGCACCCACCCATGCTGTCGGTCCACAGGGACTTCACAATAGGGAGTTGTACCTGCCTGTGTCTATGACTTAAAAACCCCGGTCAGGTTGGGGCATGCAGTGTGGGCCGAAGCCCACCTGCATTTAATCTGATGTTAGCTCTGCTGTCCAGGGCACTGCAATGGGATACATTTATGTACAGCTGGTGGGTTCCAGGGAGCCACCCATGCTGTGGGTGCACATGGAATTCCCATTGCGGAGTTGTACCTGCCTGTGACTATTTATAAAAAAACGCGGTCTGACTGGGGCATGCAGACACCTTGACAGAATGAATAGTGTGTGGCACATAGGTTCCCCATTACTATGCCCACGTGTGCAGCTCCAGATGGAGGTGGCACAGGATTGGATTTCTCATTGCTTCTGTACAGCATTGTGGGCTATCGCCCCGCCCCTTTTAAAGAGGGTCGCTGCCTAGCCGTGCCAACCCTCTGCAGTGTGTGCCTGCGGTTCCTCCTCATGGCAGAGGCACTTATAAATAGACATGAGGGTGGTGTGGCATGAGGGCAGCTGAAGGCTGCGCAGGGACAATTTGATGTGCGCTGTGGACACTGGGTCGTGCAGGGGTGGGGTTGGGCAGCATGTAACCCTGGAGAAGTGGCAGCGGAGTGTCATGCAGGCAGTGATTGTGCTTTGTTGGAGGTAGTGTGGTACTTAGCTAAGGTATGCATTGCTAATGAGGGCTTTTCAGAAGTAAAAATTGTTGGGAGGGAGGGGGGCACTCTTGCCGCTATTGTGGCTTAATAGTGGGACCTGGGAATTTGAGATGCAGCCCAACATGTAGCCCCTCTCCTGCCCTATCCGTTGCTGTGTCGTTCATCACAAATGAAAACCTTAGCGAACATCGGCGATATACAAAAATGCTCGGGTCGCCCATTGACTTCAATGGGGTTCGTTACTCGAAACGAACCCTCGAGCATCGCGATAATTTCGTCCCGAGTGACGAGCACCCGAGCATTTTGGTGCTCGCTCATCTCTAGTTATTATATTATTAAACAACTGGTAACGGTTCAAACTTCCAAATAAAGACTAATAGTGAAAATCCAACTTCTCTTTTATTGATACCCAGCAAAAAGAATGCATTTTGGGGGAAAAAAAAACATTCCTCAGCCTATTTGTTCATTACTTCTCTACACACGGACATATTGTGCATTCAGTCATCATTTAGAGGGACAGTGTGCCCCCCAGCTAGGCTGAGGAAGGAGTCCCTTTACCCCGAAACACATTCATCTTGCTGGGTATCAAACAGTGAAAGAAAAGTTGGCCTTTCACTATTAGTCTTTACTAGGAAGTTTGCGTTGTTACAGTACACTTATCCGTCTATATGTAGGTGTTACCTTTCATTGTAATCCTGCCTGTGATGATGATGAGATGGCTGCTCAAAAGTTTTCTCTACAGATCAGGAAGTGTCAGACTATTATATTAGGCTTATTTGTCAGTGTAAAAACTGCAGGATTTTAGGATTTTTGTAATATAGATAGTGACATGAAACGATAAAACATGTTTAACATAATGAGCGGTCACAGCGCCCTCGGAGTGATAGCATCACAGTATTAAAAGTTACTTACATGATTATTTTTATTACGTGCATTTTGCAGTGATTTTTGTTACTAATGTATAATCGGACCATTTTTATAAAAAACTGCGGTGGCTTTGCTGTGTTTTGAAACTCAGGGCAAACAGTGTGACAATAAAAGACTAACATCAGTAGCCTGACAGCCTTATGGAGCACAGGATGCTGATGAACAGCCATGTAAAGCACTGTGGTGTGGCGGCCAACAAAGAAGTCAAAAGTAGAACCACATCCGTGTTTGCCGCAGTAGAACAGAGTGGTTTCACTCATTTTAGAGTCCATTAATTTCCACAGCCCCACAATGTGGCTGCGGGAGAAAAAAAAAAAACACTTATAGGTTAATGTAATGCTGTGATGTTACATTTTGTATTATTAAGAGGGGTGTTGTCTCTCCTTAAGGAGAGCACCCAAAAAGTGTGTGGAAACCCCTAGGGGGTGAGTGGGTTAGGAGATGGCATCATCTCTCCCCAAGGAGAGCCCCCAGAAGGGGTGTGAGAAGACACCTGAAAAGTGAGTGAGGAGACTTATAAGGTCATGCACGCTCCTCTGGGTAAGTTATGCAAATAAGGAAGATGGAACAATACCTCTGCAGCACACCTATTGGATGGCAGCATTCCTTCAAATCAATGTACAACTTTTTAACAAGTCTGTAAAACAATGACTGGGAATAGGAGGCCAAGCCAGAATCCATACACAGACAGCTGTTTCGGGGTGTTTGCCCCTCATCAATGGGCAGTTGGTTTCTAGCCTGGCTGGTGAGAGGCCTATAACATGGGTTAAGAGGGGTGTCGTCTCTCCTTAAGTTGAGCACCCAAAAAATGTTTGGAGACACCTAGGAAGTGAGTTAGTTTGGGATGGCATCGTCTCTCTCCAAAGAGAGCACCCAGAAGGGGTGTGAGAAGACACGTGAAAAGTGAGTGAGAAGACTTATAAGGTCATTAATGTTATGCAATGTTTGGTTTAAGGATTTGTGTACTTTACCTGAGGAAGGGCAAGAAAAACAAGGGGAGTAAATGTAAGGGGGTATGGTGTATCACTGTTTTATGGTATCATGTTTCTATATTCTTTGTAATGATAGTGTCTCCTTAAGAAGAGTGGGAAGAGAGGAACAGAGCTGAGCAGGAAGAAGAGACAAGAAATAGTTGAGAAAGGTGCTTGGTGCAGGACGGAGGTTGTAGTAGGAGTCTCTCCGGTTGTACTGTCAGAGATACAGTACTGTGATTGTGATTGTTGTCAGTAGAGAAACCAAGGAATCTAGTGAATATGATACCTTTTAATGGCTAACAAAAAATATGATGTTAATGTGAGCTTTCCAACCTACTCAGAGTTCTTCCTCAGGCTTAAGGATGGTTTCCTTTAGGAAAAAGAAATACAGCTATTTAGGAGCTTGTAGAGAGTGCAGAGAGCAACTGAGCTATGGATAGGAGAAGAAAGAAGTCTTTCCTGATTTGTGCTACAGTACTGTAGCGATTGTCCTATGCGCACTTTTCCTCCGGTAAATAAGGAAAGGAGTCCTAAATATTGAAGTCAGTGCGAAGTGGTTCCTCTGTTCCCTAGCCTCTAACGACGATGAACCTGCGCCAATAGGCCACGAAAAGAGTCATGCCTGGTCATCCAGTCGTAGAGTTGTTACAGGCATCTCGTGCTAACTGACCAAAATACTGTTTAATGAGACAATTATCATTTATTGTTGATCCCTGGTCATCCAGGCCAAGACTCTGATTGACAACCATTCATATGGACTCTTAAACATTATTGCCAGACAGAGATACCCTGAACTATTGGGTTACAAGTCACCGTTTTCATGTTAATGAAGCGTTGTTTGTTCGATTCCTACTCCCTAAGCCTCACAACCTGATATCGACCTGGAAATCCGGGAAAGCCTACGGTCCCTTACACCCACACAGCAGAAAACACGGCTGGAACACAACCCAGACCAGCAAGATTAGTTGCTGCGGCTGGGAGGGGTTTCAGCCACAAGCAGTTTTTGCTATGTGGGAATGTAGTCTTACGGTAGGGCTACATGGGTTGGTATTAATGCAGCCGCACCATCATTTGTTAGAGCTAGATAACTGGGTCATGGCATCTGCAGGTCTTGTAGGATGTTCCTAGTATGCAGTGGTTAGTACATGCCAAGGCAGGACAACTGGTGAACCCAGGGGTGTAACTAAAGGCTCAGGGGCCCTAATGCAAAACGTGAGCTGGGCCCCCCTCTATCTGTATCTGTACCCGTACCCATACCTAAACCATGCTGCACAGAGACATAACTTGAAGCTCCTGGGCCCCAATGCAAAACCTGTAACAGGGCCCCAACTATAATGCTTCATTCATAGTACTGGGCTCCCTATATGGAGAAGAGAGGCCTTATGGGCCCCCTAAGGCTCCTGGGCCAGGGTGCAACCGCATCCCCTGCACCCTCTATAGTTACGCCCCTGGGTGAACCGCCACAAGGGCTGATTGATGTGTGCGGAGGGTAAAGGATGTCTGGTCCGATCCCACAGAAACCTACTGTAGGACAAACGCTGAAAGTGTTGCTGCTGGGGCTTATACTGTAGATCACATACGGCATCACAGCTCGCATGGTGTGAGTATATGAGTAGAACATATTAGGCAGCAGGTATTAAGCTAAGGCTGATCGGTGTATACCTGTATACTGCATGCAAACTGTCACCTAGTAAAAACGGCACAAAGTATTTTTTTTCCTATTTCTACATTCTCAGCCTTCAATGAGAGCTTTGAATACATATCAGTATAATAGCCACCTCCACCTCAAACGTCTCCAAGGCCTGAGGCCCAACGTCATTGCTTTTAACTAAATGTCAGTAGATAACAGTGCCCACAAATATAAATTCTATCTTAGGCTTTCTCTGTGTAACCAAAAATATGGAGTTTGAACTTTAAAAAATATTTTTTTTCCAGTTTTTGAAATACTAAAAGCCCAATAAATCTAGAATAGCAAATACTAGATTGTAGAAAAAAAAAACAGAAGAAAGCAGAAAGCAAATCCTGCATGGCTAGAGGAAATAAGGAGCAAAAATATGTCTGAGCGGAAAATGTCCTGAAAGTGTTTGGTAATTCAATTAACCCCTTAAGTTGCTGCCAAATGAATGATAATTATCAAATGTCATTAAAAGGAACCCGTCACCACTTTATCATAAATTAAAGGTAAATGTCTGTGCGATTTCTACCTACAACCAGCTGTGCATAAATATGGCGCATACATCTTTCATATCTGGAAATTTTGAAACTTCACTTCACAACCAGAAAACCCCCCTTTTTTTATTATTGTTTTTTCCTCCCCACTTTAACCCCTTCCCTCCCCAGGATGTATGGGTACATCATGGCTGTGGGGTACTTCCCACAACTGGACGTACCCTTACCTCATGTGGATAGCGCAAGATCATAAGAGATCTCGCGCTATACGGCAGCAGGAGCCAGCTGTAGGTAATAGCCGGCCTCCCGCTACAACAGCCGGGGTGCATCAGAGATGCGACCCCCACTGTTAACCCCTTCACTGACTCGTTCTATGTAGATCACGGCATGGGAAGAGTTCACAGAGGGAGCCTGTCACACGGCTCTCGCGATGTAATCGCAGAGGGCCTGGCTGGCTGCCATGGTAACAGGACGCCACCTACAGGTGTCCTGTATTACCACTGCCTGTGATGCCTTGTCATAGCAATCATTGGTGACATGATGTAAGTCCCCCACAGGGACAAAAATAGTGTAAAAAAAAAAATATATATATATATATATATATACCGTATATACCGGCGTATAAGACGACTTTTGAACCCCGAAAAATCTGCTCTGCAGTCGGGGGTCGTCTTATACGCCGGTAATTAAAAAAAAAAAAAAGTGTAAAAAAAAAAAATTCATTACTCACCTGCCCCGGCGTTCTGTCGCGCTCCGGCAGGATGTCGCTCGCTCCGGCAGGCTGTCGCTCGCTCCTCGTCCCGGCGCAGCATAGCTTTCTGAATGCGGGGCTTGAAATCCCCGCTTCCAGAAAGCTAATACACACGCCGGCAGCCATGACATCATTGAATGGCTGTGATTGGCTAAAGCGCACGTGGCTTCAGCCAATCACACTATTCAATGACATCATTGAATAGTGTGATTGCTAACACGTGCGCCTTCAGCCAATCACAGCCATTCAATGCTGTCATGGCTGCCGGCGTGTGTATTAGCTTTCTGGAAGCGGGGATTTCAAGCCCCGCATTCAGAAAGCTATGCTGCGCCGGGACGAGGAGCGAGCGACAGCCTGCCGGAGCGAGCGACATCCTGTCGGAGCGCGACAGAACACCGGGGCAGGTGAGTAATGAATTTTTTTTTTTTTCTCCACTGAATACCGGCGTATAAGGTGACAGTTGGGGGGTCGTCTTATACGCCCCGTCGCCTTATACGCCGGTATATACGGTATATATATATATATATATATATATATATATACATATATATATATATATTTTACAAAAAATAAAAACCCTTTTTTGTGCTTTTTCTCATATTAGTATTTTAAAAAATTGCACATATTTTGTATCATTGTGTCCGTAATGACGCGTACAATAAGTTGAATATGCTTTTTATCCTGCATGACAAAACGCATGGAAAAAAAAAGCATTTTGCCTCCCAAAAAATGCAATAAAAGTGATCAAAAAATCTGTATGTACCGTAAAATGGTACCAATAAAAACTACAGCTTGTCTCGCAAAAAATAAGCCCTCACAGAGCTCCATCCATGGAAAAATAAAAAAGTTACAGGACTGTGAATGAAAAAAAAAATTTCAAAAAAAGGGTTTTTATTGCAGAAAAATTGGAAAAATCTAAAAAAAAATTTTTGGTATCGTTGTAACCGTACCGACCCGCAGAAAAAATCTATTGTGTCATTTATGCTGCATGATTAGCGCTTTAAAAAAAAATCTATGGCAAAATTGATGCATTTTCTCTTCCTGCAATCATAAAAATAATAAAAGTTTTACAATATAGTCCTTGTACCTAAAAATGCCACCAATAAAAACTACAGTTCGCCACGCAAAAAACAAGCCCTCATACGACTGCGTCGACGGAAAAATAAAAAAGATTATAGCTTTTGAAAAATGGAGTTTAATTATCTGCCAAAAATCGTTGCGTCCTTAAGCCCAAAATAGGCCATGTCCTTAAGGGGTTAAAACAATCATAACTCTTTATTTTTTCCATGGGCGCAGCTCTCTCAGAAGCCGTTGTATTTTTCAATAGTACTATTTAATGTATGATGTACTGATCTAAAAAACTAACATTTCTAAGTGGAGTGAAATGGGAAAAAAATCCATCTTTGGGTGGATCTTGTATTTACAGCCTCACACCGGGGCAAAAATACTAACTGTATGCTGGGGGTCACTGCAACTGCCATGATATAAAATGTGTGCCGTTTGGGGGGTTTTAGCTGTACAACTTTTAAAAAGAAAATTATCTTAAAAAAAAGTATTTTCTCTCCTTCTTCTGACCACCATAACATTTTATATTCATGTCAAGGGGGTTGTGCGCGGCCTCGTTTCATGCGAGACGACCTGTGGTTTCTATTGGTTCCGTTTTGGAGAATATACGACTTTCTGATTGATTTTCATTACCTCTTTTTCCTAATACGGAGGGACCAAGAAAGTGCATCCGTGCCGGGATTTCATGCAGAATCTCCACATGTGCCCGCTGCCATAGAGTTGCATTAGATAATGCAATCCTATATAGACGGACGCGATCTGACTGCGTGAAAACTTGCACTGTAAACAAATCGTGGCATGTCCTATTTCTGTGCGAGTCTCGCAGAGGCCAGCACAGAAATGTTACTAGTGACGCGCCACGTCTCCTAAGCGCATGTGCCAGCTGGGCAGCAGGCGGGACACATTGCAGAGCGGAGAAGAAGCCGGGAGGAGGTGAGCCGCAGGTCACTGCAGGGGGACGGCTCGCATCCCGCTGCAAGAATTCTCGCAGCGGGATCCGACCCAGCCGCCTGCAGGAGGCCTAAATAAGGCGTTATTTTGATCAAACTGGGATACCACACATGTTTTGGGCATCTCCATTTTGATTTTCCTAAAATAAGTAAAAGGGCTTTTTTTTTTTTAATTTTAATATCCTTTTTTTTTTTTACAAATTTTTTTTACTTGTTTTAGACCCTATAGGGAACTTGAACTTTCCCACTTAAACTTAAAGGGGTTGTCTTGTGGCAGCAAGTGGGGTTATACACTTCTGTATGGCCATATTAATGCACTTTGTAATATACATCGTGCATTAATTATGAGCCATACAGAAGTTATTCACTTACCTGCTCCGTTGCTGGCGTCCCCGTCGCCATGGCTCCGTCTAATTTCGCTGGCTTCTTGCTTTTTTAGACGCGCTTGCGCTGTGCGGTCTTCTGCCTGGTGAATGGGGCCGCTCGTGCCGTAGAGCTGGTCACCGCATCGCCATCGTAGCTCCGCCTCCATCACGTGGTGCCAATCAGCCAATGAGGTGGCTGTATCGGCAGTGGAACGCGGAAGACAGAAGAAGAAACTCCACGGTGCACCATGGGAAGACCCACGGTGCACCATGGGAGAAGACCAGCGGCGCCATCTTTAAAAGAAGAAATGAAGAAGCTGCAGAACGCTGATGCAGGTAAGCGCAATGTGCTTTTTAAAAACTAACACATGCTTTCTTTTTCACAGGGCATAATGCAGGGGTCCAATAAAAAAAAAAAAACGCTATCGCCGCGAGACAACCCCTTTAAGTCTGATTACTTAAGACATATATGATATGTCTGAAGGCATTCTCTTAAAGCAGACCACAGGCCCATCTTAATAGGCAGATGTACATGCTAGCCCGGGCGGCCATCAGAAAGTCCCAGGATACCATGACACCCGGATGCCACCTTCTGATCTCATCGCAGGGGGACTGTTATAAGACCCCTGAATGCTGATTGAGGCATTTAAAGGGTTAACAGCAGTGCGAACACTGATTATGGCTGTTGGCGGGCTGGGCTTGACTCCAAATTCCACTCCATGCAAACCCTGAGGACCCAGGGTCTACATATTCGGGATAAAAGGAATATTCTATGAATAGAAATTATTCACTATCCACAAGATAGAAGATAAGTATTTGATTGGTCGGGATCCCCACCAATCATAAGAATGGGGAGTCCCAAAGGTCCTTGAATGAATTGAACAGCAGTCAAACTTGCTCCACCACCACTCCACTCATTGAAGAACCCTCTGGACTGCCGTTCTTCTGTGAATAGGGGATAACTTCTATTCATAGGACCATCTTCTTCAACATTGCTGCTACATAGTGCCATAACAGTACGGAGTGCAGCATAGATGATGTAGAACAAAGGGAAGAGGGGAGAAGGGAGTTTCACTGTTATAATCTATGCGCATGGAACCACACCCACTCTGGTCCACTTGATCACCTTGTGCCATACATGTACGGCACTGCGTAAGTACTACAGTACCTCCCGGCAATGATATACACATGCACTGAAAGGCCATTTTAGTATAGACACTTACCCTTTCAATTTTGGAGCTTCTCTGTACAGGAATTAAACCCGTGACCCGGGGTGCAGGATAAAGTCATCTGACATGTTTCAGTGCGAATCCACATTAAATGTAAAATCCAGCAATCTGAGCGACTTCCAACGATATCTGGTCATCGGTGCTAGAGAAGCCGGTGCGAGGATTTCACTGCCAACCTTGTGGGGTTTCTCATGTAATGGAGTGGAGAATATACAGAGAATGGTGTGATCGAGGAAAAACATCCAATGAAAGAGGATCCTGTGGATGGAAACAGTTTGTCATTGAAAGGGGTCAAAAGAGGATGTCAAGACTTGGTCTTATGAACAGGTGTTGCACAGTCCAGAGAGCTGAATACAAAGGTGGCGCTCCAACTCTGAACACATAACTCATCTTTTTTTTAGCATGGATGGGCTGTAACAGCCAACACCCAGTTGCAGCACCATTGTGTCTAGCTGTAAAGGAAAGACGTGTCTCCATTGGGCAAAAGAGTACAAAAATGTGGATCACTGAGCAGCGGAAAGCATCACCTGGTGAGATGTAGCCAGACTTCTGTTGCTCCGTGCTGATGGGAGGTCAGAATTTGGTGCAAGCAGCATGAATCGATGACCCCTTCCTGTCAGCTGGTGGAGGTGGAGTAACGGTGTGGGGAATGTCCATTTGCAGGTCCTCTGATACTTACAAATGGACACCATGATGAATTGTGCGCTTCTGAAGGGACTTATAAATCTTTTATGGCTTGGATGGAAAAAGACGCCAGAAAAGTTGTTTCTTTGACGAAAATACATTCCCAGCATTCTCGGTATTATTGGAGCTTTCAGGCATTGTAAATCCTTTTGTACCTGCGTCTGGTATAAAATATGCAGCTGTATTGTACGTACAAAAATGTAGCTGTTAATCTGCGCGGCTTAGTGGAAATTTATGAAAGCTCTTCAGAAGGAGACAGTTTCTTTGATGTCATTGTGTTCTCTGTGTACAGTAGAGGTATTTCTTACTAACAAATGGAAGGATTCCGGCGCCTGATGTTATTTTCGGATGTATCCTTTCACATGTTACTTTTTTATTTGTGGAATTTACATCGTTGTTTAACCTCTTAAGGGGCAAAATACTCTGAGCCTCCAGGAACTCTAGAGATTTTAAAATATTTTTTACATTAATGCCATGACTTTTTTTTATCTCCCGATCAATGAAGTTGTATTTCGCAGGAGTTTTTATTGATACCATTTGGGGCATATAATTTTTTTTTTTTTTTTTTTTAGCTTTCACTCAATTTGGGATGGTTGGAAATGGAAATTCCACCAATGTTTTTTACAATATTTTTTCTCTCTTTACAAATATTATATCTCAAACTTTTATGGTGTAGCCACAGGCTATGAAGGTCTGATAGGTGCAGGTCCCACCCCTGGCACCCACAGCTGTCTTGAGTTTAGCCCAACTTCCCCCGGCCACTGCATTTAGGGTTGTTGTTAACCGTTTGGTCATTCACGACCCTCGGCGACCCTAGAGGCGAGCTCCCTCCATGTTTTTCGGTTCTGCACTGCTTCTTTCAGTTGTGTGATGTCCATGCCAGTATCAGCTCTGATAGTATCGGCCATTGTGCCCTTTGGCGGACGGGTCTTCTTCCGCCACTGATCTGTCCAAGCATTATAAATTTTTCTAGCAACTCTGCTCACATTGTCTGAATCTGAGTCGGGGCATCTTGCCCTCCAGTGATATATCAGGTCTTATACGATTCAGGACCTCTATTTGTTCTCTGTTAGGGTGGTTGGAAAAACAGAAATAGCCAAGGGCCTTGTGCTACATGTTTCCACAGCTCCAATACAGTAGAAATAAATGGAAGATACACAAACAGTGTAGCACAGTGAGTAACTCTTTTTCTGTTGCTCAGTAGTTGTGGAAATAGCGTAGCTCGCCGTGCTATGCTGTTTAGGTAACTCGCATTGATGTCTATTGAAGTTATGTTACGGGAACAGTATAGCTTAGCTGAGCTCAACTTCCGTCTTGGCCACCTTGTAATCAGTGGTGTTCTGATCTCGGTCTGTGTAAATACGGCAACAAGGAATTTGTATCGTTTTTTTATGTTTTAGTATTCTCACACAACAAAAAAAGTTTTATTGAAAAAATAGAGTCTTATGTGAGCATAAGCCATAAGTTTAAAATGGTCTGTCTCCGTAGATACATGAGGGCGTGATTCTTGTGGGATGCATGAGGTTTAGTTTCTGCACACACATGTATAATGTGGCACGTTGGAGGTCACTCACCTACAGGATCGCCATCTTTCACTCAGGATAGTTGGTAACACCTCAAGAACTTCACCTTAAGACTGTATCTTTAGGGAATATCTGGATTCGACAGCCCTTCATTTCGACATCACAGCAAACAGGTGTACAACATACAACACAGTTCATTATCTGTACCCCACCAGGGTGTGAGTCTAGGGTCTTTCTCCATGCCAGCCTTAGGGGCCTCCACTATTGGGGTATGAGTCTAGGATCATCCTCCCTGTCAGACTTGAGGCCTTCAATGGTCCACACTGGACGTCAGGCTTGCAGCCCCTTCAGCTCCGCTGCGCTGTCAACTTCCCTCTCAGTGTGGCAGGAACTGACACTTTTATGTTGCTTCCTGCCACACCCACAGGTGTTACCTCTTGTTCCTTTAGCCTGATTGCCTGTCTAGCACCCTCTGCAGGCAATTCTGTGTACTGCACTATATATATATATATATATATATATATATATATATATATATATATATATATATAATGTATACACAAGTAGTGGATATAAAAATATAAGTCTACACACCACTGTTAAAATGCCATGTTTTTGTCATGTTAAAAAAATCTGGCAAATTAATAATTTTAGACTTATTCATGTGGATGTGGTTGTGTTCAGAATTAGCCAATCACATTTAAACTAATGTTAAATAGTAGTCAGCACTCCGCTGCCATTATTTACAGTGATTCTGATTAACCCATATAAAGTTCACCTCTTCTAGAAGGATTTTCCTGACATTTTCTTAGTTTGTCTGTAAAGATCTTACAGCAGATAAAAGGGATTTGATTGTTGGAAGGTATCAGTCAGGAGAAGGGGACCAGAAAAGTTATTAGATAAAGTAGGGAACATAGTGAAGGCCGTCAAGAAGTGGATTAAATCTGGCACGAAATTGACATTACCAAGAACTGGATGTACATCAAAAATTGCTAAAAAGACTTGCAGAAAATTGGTCCAGAAGGCTGTTAAGTAGAGATGAGCGAGCATACTCGTCCGAGCTTGATGCTTGTTCGAGTATTAGGGTGCTCGAGATGCTCGTTACTCGAGACGAGCACCACGCGGTACTCGTCTCGATTAAACGAGCACTGACCATTGAATTCAATGGAGCCGGCAATACAGCCGACTCCATTGAAAGCAATGGGCTGCCGGCGATTGCCGGATGAATTGTCGGGAAGGGGTTAAATATATAAGCCCTTCCCTGCAATTCATCCAGAAATGTGTAAAAATAAAAAATATATATATACTTACCGGGTCCCGGCAGACGGAGTTCAGCGCGGCAGGCTGCAGTTCTCCTGAACTGCTCTGAACAGCTGTGAGTAGTATTCAGCAGCCGGGGATTTAAAATCCCCGCCTGCTGAATGAGATGCCTCTGATTGGTCACAGCCTGACCAATCAGAGGCATCCCTCACTCACACCCATTCATGAATTCATGAATGGGTGAGTGAGGGCTTCCTCTGATTGGCTTAGCGCAGGGACAGCTGAGAGCTGCCCCTGAGCCAATCAGAGGCAGCCCTCACTCACCCATTCATGAATTCATGAATGGGTGTGAGTGAGGGATGCCTCTGATTGGTCAGGCTGTGACCAATCAGAGGCATCTCATTCAGCAGGCGGGGATTTTAAATCCCCGGCTGCTGAATACTACTCACAGCTGTTCAGAGCAGTTCAGGAGAACTGCAGCCTGCCGCGCTGAACTCCGTCTGCCGGGACCAGGTAAGTATATATATATTTTTTATTTTTACACATTTCTGGATGAATTGCAGGGAAGGGCTTATATATTTAACCCCTTCCCGACAATTCATCCCGCGATCGCCGGCAGCCCATTGCTTTCAATGGAGTCGGCTGTATTGCCGGCTCCATTGAATTCAATGGGCTAACATCGTTCTGCCGGGACCAGGTAAGTATATATATTTTTTATTTTTACACATTTCTGGATGAATTGTAGGAAAGGGCTTATATATTTAAGCCCTTCCCGACAATTCATCCCGCGTACGCCGGCAGCCCATTGCTTTCAATAGAGCCGGCTGTATTGCCGGCTCCATTGAATTCAATGGGCTAACATCGTTCTTCTCTGCCACAGCTGTTACAGCTGTGGCAGAGGAGAACGATCTTTACGCTGACAGTGGGGGGGGGGTCTCACTCTTGCCGCTATTGTGGCTTAATAGTGGGGCCTGGGAACTTGAGATACAGCCCAAAATGTAGCTCCTCGCCTGCCCTATTCGTTTCTATGTCGTTTCCATCACTTTCTTGTGTTTTGCAGATCTTCACAAATGAAAACCTTAGCGAGCATCGGCGATATACAAAAATGCTCGAGTCACCCATTGACTTCAATGGGGTTCGTTACTCGAAACGAACTCTCGAGCATCACTGAAAGTTCGACTCGAGTAACGAGCACCCGAACATTTTGGTGCTCGCTCATCTCTACTGTTAAGAGGTCTACAGCAATATTAGAGGAGCTGCAGGAGTTTCTGGCAAGTACTGGTTGTGTAGTGCATGTGACAACCATCTCCCGTATTCTTCATATGTCTGGGCTGTGGAGGAGGAGGGCAAGATGAGATGGAAGCCTTTTCTAACAAAGGAAAACATCCAAGACTGGATATGGTTTGCCAAAACCAACATCAAGTCTGCCAGTAGTCTGTGGGAGAATGTGTTATGGTCTGATGAGACCAAGGTTGAAGTTTTTTGCATAATTCTGAAAGGTATATGTAGCGCAAAGCTAACACTGCACCTCATAAAAAGAATCCCAGACCCTCAGTGAAGATGGTGAAGGCAGCATTATGCTTTGAGGAGTTTTTTCTGCTGCTGGAACTGGGGCTTAGGTCAAGGTGGAGGGTATTATGAACAGTTTCAAATATCAGTCCATTTTGGCACAAAACCTTTAGGCCTCTTCTGAAAAAATGCTGAAGATGAAGAGGAATTTCACCTTTTTAGAATGACAACGACCCAAAGTAGACCTCCAAATCACCAAAAGAATGTTTTCGCAAGAAGAAGACAACAGTTTTGGAATAGCCCAGCCAGAGCACATACCTGAATCCCATTAAAGATCTGTGGGTGACCGTAAGAGGATGATACAAATGAGATGCCCTGGCAATCTGACTGAAAAGAAGAGTGGGCAAAGATTGCCAAGTCAAGATGTGCTGTGCTGATAGACACCGACCCAAAAATACTAAATGCTGCCATAAAGTCAAAAGGTACATCAACAAGGTATTAGTTTTACGGTGTGCCTATTTGTGCAACCACATTACATGATCTACCCTAAAAGATTTCACTTTGTCTTTCAATAGACTTGTAGAGATAATGGGTCACTCTGAAGGTGGAAATAAATCTAAAATGATTCATCTTTGTTGGATTGTTTAACATGACATGAACCTGGAATTTTAACAGGGGGGTGTAGACTTTTTATATCCACTGTATCTGTCTTAGGTACATTTAGACTCTGTTCCATTGGACCACCCCAGCAGTAACACCACCACCCAATGCTCTCATATCTTAATTATAGAAGGGTGACTGTACCTTTGATGGCCTCCAATGACCTCACTGAGTACCATCCTTGACCTCTTCACCGTAAGCTATCCTGATAAAGTACTGTAGCACATAAGCCCTCATACTACTGATAAAGATACTTTTTTAAAGGGCAGGCAGGCTGTTAGTGGTCCAGACTCCTAACAAGAATAGTGAGCTCCACCCGCCTACATCTTAAAGGTACCTATGCTAATACCACCTCCTAATCCTTCTTAACTAATTGAGTTAAAACAAAACCATGCTCTAATGCTACGTAAGCCCACCTATCTCACCCGTTAACCTGTTTGCTGCTGACTCAGCCCCTCTAAACCCTGTGGTGACTGGGCCTGCACAATGCTGCACCCCATCTTGGCCCTTACTTAATGATGGTAGACTATTGTGGATTTGTACTACTTTGTAGACACCCTCAAAGGTAATTTTTGTTACTTCTGCATCTGAATCTGGTAGCCTTCTGTCTTCTCCTTAGTCATTTTGTTAGCTGAGCTTCTTCATGTGGTCTCTTAGGAGCATTGACCATCATACGGATAAATGGAAGTGAATTTCTTAGGCGGCACTGAGGCCTCCACCATAATATTACATTGGGGACTTGAAATATGTCAAATAGTCTAAAAAAAGTATCTGCTTGTCAGTTTTAAAGACAACAGATGGTGTTGAGCCACATTAGAGGTGTGCATAAACATTAGACACATTTTGGCAGACCAGGATGATTTTGGTGCCACTAGCTGTTCATCTAATGTGTTCAGGGTTCTCCCGACTTTCCCCCAATTTAAGCTGAACGAGTGTTTGTCCGACAGCTAGCTAAGGTGTATAGCTACCTTTAGTATATATAATCAAGTGATGTGATTCATACCCTAGAGTAAACTGCCAGCATTATGGTATTGACCCTACTGACAACGCCTGTAGAGCCATATGCAAGGGGCCCACTTTTAGTAGAACACTGCCATAAATAAAAAAGGAGAAGATAAGGTGGACGATATGCAGAAATGTCTCAGTGGGAAATTCCATTTAAAGCTGTTGTGCCAAGAGTACAATCCCTATTCAAATGACTTATTAAGACACATGGATGTCATAGAATGGGGGTCAACCATTCAGAACTCTCCTCTATGACCCAGAACGGAGAGTCACTCAATAAGAGCGACTCACATTCTGGCGGACCTCCTGCCACCCTGTTATTACTGGACAGCCATTATCCATGTAATACTACAGTTACCATGCAGTGCTCACAGGGGATTTCCGGGGTTGCTGAGAGCAGAACCCAGACTAATCAACTGTCCGCCAATAGTCCCGCATTCTGGGAGGGTTTGTGCACCTTGACACAACTCCTTTAAAGGGCTTGTCCAGGAATTAACAAATGGCTACCATTCTTGTGGGCTGTGAGAAACCCTTCTTATGATCGCTGAATATGTAAACTGGGTGGAAAGGAAGAGGGCCATGGGTGGAGCCATTGGCGAGGAGCAGAGCCTAGTGCCACAATGTTCATTCCTGTTAGGCTGAATGGTAAGCTAGACAGGAACAATCTGTCGTTCAGCTCATTCCCCTGCCCACGGCCCCACCTAAAGAACTGTCCTCTTTCCCCTCCAGTCTGGAGATGCATTCACCTGTCCTAGGATGGCTTTCTTATAGGGCCATTTTGTTGAATTCCTGGACAATCCCTTTAGGTTTTAACCCTTGGGAGTGGTATGACCTGACAACGTGGCATCCTGGCTTTAAGTGTTAAGGGCTTTTCATTCTTCCCATGTTTTGTGCAGTCTCGGGGTATTGCTTGCAGCACTCTCCCCTCCTCCTTGATCCCATCTGTCTTGCCTTCTTTAACCTAGTTATCATAATGAGTTTTCACAATTTAGATACAATGACATGAAGCAGCTCCTGTGAGATCTGACAAATGAGTCAGCTGTAGTTTTCATTTTGTTCCTTCTTTGCCGTAAGCGCAATGTAACGTTGGTGGAAATCTTATCAGTCTTCTATATCATCTGCATGCCGCAGTATATCCCACGTAACTGTATGACAACTTCTGTTCACGTCAGGAGATTGAGATTCTTTATGCTGGGAATTTTTGAAGTTTTTCTAACTTGGAGTATGGTTTCTGGATGGATATTCTACAGCAGCTACTAAATAAGTCCAATAATGTTTCTATGTGCTGTGTGATGTCATGATGATGTCACTGCTCGCCCAGATGACATAATGAATAACCAACAAATCACAAGAACTCTATAGTAGGGGGCAACTGGAAGGAACCAAATCATTTCTACTGATGGGACACTCATGAGAAGTCACTTGTAGACACACGTATTGGACGGCTTTGCATGGATGTTTCTGCAATTGCACATGCCTCAGCACAATGCTTTAGCGCTGTTCCCCGCGTTTTGTGCTGTTTGTCTTGCATCCCCTTGCGTATTGCGTGTGCATTTGCATACCCCCTATAGAATTCGATGGGGTCCTTTAGTGCTTTAATGCGCATGAAATAGTGCAGGTGCTATTATGTTGTGTGCGCAAGTGCTTGCATGAAATACAGCGCAGTACCGTGGGGTATAAAACATCTGGCCCTCATTCGTCAGGGTGGTGTCCCGCACTCATGTGAACAGGCCCTGTATGCGCAAAAGTACAGAAAAATTCACGTTGCAACTTCATTACGCTGACACGCAATAATGCATATGCCTGTGTGAAGGGGGTCTTAGGGTGTGTTCACATGTTGCAAAAATTGCTGCAGAGTGTCCACATCTGACATTCAACAGCAGTTTAGTACCATTTGGTACGGATTTTGACACAGGATTTGGTGCAGAATTCATCCCCTGATCCGTATTGCAAATCTGCTGCTTACATTAGCGATCCGTACCAAAATCTGCATCAAAATTTGCACCATTTAGTGCAGATTTTGCTGCAGATCTGCAGCAGATTTCACCCTTTCGCTTTAACACTTTCCAATCCACTCTCTGACATCTAAAGACATTCTCATTGAAGGCTGTACAGCTCTGATGTCGGAAGACGTCCGGCAGGGTATTCTTACTGTAGATTACTAGCCACTCTGCTGTCGGAGGCCTCTCCAGCATATCCCATACTGCAGTACTGGCTCTAGCCAGCAGATGGCGCCATTGTATAATGGCAGAAAGAGAAAGGTCCCTAGCAAACCCTGAATCCAAAATTGGTTTGCAAAGGGTTAAGGGATGAAGTCAGCTGTGGATCCACGTCATAATCCACAGTAGCAGATTCACGGCCTGCAAATAGCTATGAGTTGCATGGATTAGTGAAGCACAAGAAAAAAACACAAAGATTCCAAAAAGGACAAATATTTTAAGTTAATCATGAGAATCTGTCTGTGGCACCTCATGACCTACTTACACGTTCGTTGGCTAAACCAATGTATTTGTAGCAGGGGCATCACTAGAAAAGATGAGGCTGCAAGAAAAGTCAAGAATGGCTCCTCCATAGTAGTGCAAGATAGCAAAAAAAAAAACACAATGTTTCTAATCTAAGTGATACTTCTCAGATTTTGGACCCCGTTTTAGCAGTCACTGTGACTTCTAAGATCCACTAGCTCAAGATGTCCTTAAAGGCTATGGACACTTTTCGGGGAATGTTTTTTTTTAAACTTAAATGTGTTTTGGGCTGAAAATAATTATTGCTGCAGGATTTCATTAAAAGGTTTGCACTGCTTGGCTTCTGCAGCTTCTACATATCACAGTATATGACAAGTTGCAGAAGGCTTCTCCCTTCAGACCCATCAGTCTGCTGGACTGACAGTTTAGTTCCTCTCTGCTCTCCTCTCCTGCATGTTTTTATCAACTAATTTATGAACCCAACAAAGTTTATCTTTGTAGAAATCCTCAGTAAATCCACACCAATAAGTGCAGAATTTAATGCTCTGGATTCACTGCAGGTTCATTATGGATTTAGTACTGCAGAAAATCTGTACCATGTGACCATACCCTTAGGGGATCGTAATATAGAATTTTCCTTTTGTTTTTCACTTCTAAAACCACAGCAGAAATCCGTGTCTATTCTGCCATGGATTTTGCTCATTGACAAGTCTAAATCCACGTGTGAATCTGCAGCAAAATCGTTGGCAGAATAGACGCGGATTTCTGATTCGGTTTTAGAGGTGAAATCTGTGTCGGACACAAGCATAATCAACTCATATAGATAACACAGGATCCACCATTGACAATAGGTGAAAATCATAGCTCACCTCCTCCCCCTCCCTGCACAGGTCACAGAGCATGCCCACAAAACCCTCCTGTATAAGTCAGTGGGTCCCCTCCTGTCCATTTATTTGTAAAGAGGAAGAACAATGTACTTTCCATGTGCACCTATGCCTCTTTTGATGCCCCCCATGATTCTATTTGCCTGTCAACTACAATTTCTAAGTCCTTTTCCATGTCAGTTTTGCTTACTGGTTTCTCACAAATGTTGCCCATTGACAGAGCTAAATCTGTGGACAGATCTGCGGCAAAATCCATGGCAGAATAGCCATAGACTTCAGATGTAGAATCTGCATCGAAAATTCCACATTGGATTCCACCATGCGAACTTACCCTAAGGACTCATTTCTGTATTAAGGCACCCATAAAAATCTAGCAACCCATAATGCATCTCTTTGTATGAGGCATATGGAGGCTTTTTTTTTAATTCCAGGTTCATATGGAGCCCAGCAGAGGGATGATTGAAAAACTTCCCTTTCCTCCAGCACTGTAATATTTCACATATAGTAGTAATGTAAATGGAATCAACAAAAAAGTTTGACGTGTTGTATATAATACTAATGTGTGGCTGGTTCCAGAGCTGCGAACTGCGGCGTATCCGCCACCTAATGTATAAAATAGAAGTACATCGCCTGACATTTTAAAGGTGTCATTAATCATCCATATCTCTGTTCTGTCATAAGTAGCTGCATAATACTTAACTTGTGAAATTGGATGTGCCATTTACTCTTCATGAATAAGTCAT
This sequence comes from Eleutherodactylus coqui, assembly GCF_035609145.1. Classification (NCBI taxonomy): domain Eukaryota; kingdom Metazoa; phylum Chordata; class Amphibia; order Anura; family Eleutherodactylidae; genus Eleutherodactylus; species Eleutherodactylus coqui. The sequence continues at coordinate 57,144,207 of NC_089837.1, read as the reverse complement.
CAATCCACTTATTTGTAACCCGGTAAACAAACCTGTTCTCAGCAAGAAATAAGTAGCGCCAGTTGTATAATTATGGCACCTACTGATGATTCAGCGGTGCGCCAGGCTTTATACAACTATTTTCATAGCTATGTATTGACAAAAGATGCTTATTGACATCTTGGGAAGGTGCTTTTTGAATAGGTGTCGTGAGGCAGATTCAGGATACGATGCAGAAGACGGAGTTACAAAAATATGCAATAATTATTTTAGAACAGAGTAGCAGTAAAATAACTAATAAACAATTATCTTTCACTAGACTTTCTTAATATTTGCTACAATAGTTGCCCTTAGGATTTCCAGCACTTCAAATGTAACATGAACGATCAGCAATGACAAAAAAAAAGTATCAAATATGATGTACAATAATCAGTCTCATTGCCCAGATATTCAAATGAGTAACGTCAAAGATTAACACTCTTATATGGTATACCTCTGTGATGTCCCTTTAAGGAATACAGTCCATAATCCGGGTTCAAGTACTTAGAACTTGAACAATATACAGCGTCCATATTGTTAGCCGTAACTTCTATAGCAAGCCTGCTTACTAAAAAACTGAGTCCCTCTTCTGATGTGCACACCTAAATTATATGTGGAGTCCGGTTTGATTTTACTTACAGTTTCGTTGCATAGACTCATTGCTGCATCGGTCAGCCCTTTTTCGATGAATCAGTCCCAAGTTCTGTAGTACTGTGCCCAGTGTCTCTGGTGCTGGCTCCTTGTAGCATCTTACTGGCGCTGGGTATGAGCCACGGGTGTAGTAGCTGTGCAGATTTGGAGAGGTAATCAGGGATGAGCCAGGGGTCAGCAACGGGTGGTCTCAGTATGCAGTACAAAGAATGAGGTGTGTAGCGTTGTCGAGAGGGGAGCCAGGAGGCGTTATCAGGAAGTGGAGAAGGAAAAGAGTAGCTAGATAAAGGCCGCCTGCAGACAGCCGGGTCAGATCGCAGCGCAGCGGGACCCGATGCGAGCATTTGCAGAGAGCAGTGCAGGCACTCACCTCTCCCGCAGCCCCGTCTCTTTCATGTGCCGGCTGCCGGGCAGCCAAGGCATGCACAGAGCAGAGCCGGCGGCCATTGAGTGACGTTCCTGTGCGGGGCTCTATGAGCCCCGCACAGAAATAGAGCATGGCGCGATTTGTTGTGAAAAATTTTGTAATACCAGGTGAATTGCTTAGAGTTCCTTTACATTGGAGGCCAAGTTTTTCTCTAGGGCTGAGCAACCTCCTGCTATGGGGGATTCTTGGAACTGAGCTCCCCAGCCCCTATAGGGTGCCTCTTTAGTCAACAGGGTCCACAGAGGCTTAACCGCAGACATCCCATCTTTCAAGTTACTCCACCAATTCAGGGAGCGATGGGTTTTCCAACACAGGGAGCACTTTAACCCCATCGTGGTATGATCCCCGAGCCTCAGGACTTTCTTGTTGTAGGGGTCTTAAATGCCACAATGCCCATGGAGCCACCTCTGTTGTTGCCGCCATGAGGCCCAGTGCCCTCATCAAGGTTCTGATGGTTGTTGTTCTTGGAATACAGGAGAACCTCGCAGCTGCCCTTATTCTCTCCTTCCTCAAAGGAGTCAAAGAGACATTCATCTGAAAACCCTAATAATCTCTTCTCCGTACCTAGTTCTATGTCCGATTTCTCACAAATTATTATCCAGCCCAATTGCTGGAGAAAAGTTGCAGCCTTCTGAATCTGAAGGACAAGAGTCTCTCTCAAAGCCGCCAGCTGCAGCCAATTGTCTAAATAAGGGATTATAGACAAGCCTGATAACTGCTGTTACCGCGGAGATGACCTTCGTAAAGGTGTGCAGAACAGAAGAAATTACAAAAGGAAGCACTGTGAACTGGTATTGCTTTAAGATGCCTGCCACTCTGATGGCAATTCTTAAATATTTTCTGCAAGGGCCAGCTATTTGTGCGTGCAGATTGGTGGGCTTCAATTTTAATGTGGCCATATAATCTTCTGGCTGCAGGATGTTAGATTTTATGGTTTCCATTCAAAACTTCCTCTTCCATATGAATTGATTTAAACACCTCACATTTATAATTATTCTCCACCCTCCTGTGGACTTTTATATCAGGAAAACTGGACAATAGGCTCCAATCCTCCTTCCCACTAAGGCACTTCCTCTAATGATAGTCTTTTTCAGAACTAGTTGACTTTTTGTAGGCAACTGACCAGTGTTCACAAATCTACTGACAGGAGGGATGAGAATTCTAACTGACCTGACCTTTTTTCAGGACCCAAGGGTTTGGAATTAGTTCCAACCATCTTTGAAGAAAGACGGTAAGACAACCTCTTACAGGGGCATCTTCTGAAGCACAAACAGTGGCCACTGATTTAGTGTCAGAACGCTGCCTTTTTCTCTTTTGTCTGGCTGCTCGATCATCTTGCACCCTGTCTTTGGTTTATACCATGCTGGTATTGTGATCTTGATTGCTATCTCCTATCGGGAGATCTATCTCTTCTAGCTGGGTGCCCATGGTCCCAAAAGGACTGCAGAAAAGATTTTCCATTCTTGTCTGCCATCCCTTCCATTATTTTTTCTAGCTCTGAGCCAAATAACTTTCCTGGCTCATACAGTAGACTATAGAGGTAGCCTCAGCAACAATGCCCTACTAGCTACTGTAGACCGAGCTATACCCTTTGCAGACAGTTTTGTTTGCTGAGCAGTTGCATCACAAAGAAACTCAACCTCCAAGGTAAGCATTTTAAAGGCCATAAAAATGTCATCATGAAGGACACCCCCATCAGTATACTTTTGAACTTGAGTCAGGTCTTTGCTAAGAGTGTGTGCTACCTCTCAGTGCTGGAGAGCTAGACGCCCACTTCAAGGGAAAAAAAATCGAAAACATCCGCAAAGAAATATTTGAACATTACATGCCTAGCCCCAATCCCGGTCTCTGCAGCACTGCATCCATCACTCACTCACTATCCATACCAGAACCAACGACAGAGGAAGAAATCTCTAGACTGCTTTCTGCTGCTCGCCCCACCTGTGCTTTCAATTGTCTTCCCTCACACCTCTTCTGTTCTCTCTCCCCAGCTGTCATTACCCAGCTCAACACCATCTTCTAGCTGCCCCTGACCTCTGGTGTTTTTCCCTCCTCATTCAAACACTCCACCATATCCCCTCTGCTAAAGAAACCGACACTTGACTCAACAGACGCTGCCTACTACCGACCTATCTCAAACCTCCCTTTTATCTCAAGACTACTTTAATGTCTGGTCTATTCCCGCCTCCCATGCTTTCTCTCTGATAACTCTTTCCTCGACCACCTACAGTCTGGCTTCCGCCCCCTACTCTCAACCAATACCACCCTCACAAAAGTATCAAACAATCTGAGGATGGCCAAACCGAGGGGCGACTACTCCCTACTAATCCTCTTTGACCTCTCTGCTGCATTTGACACTGTCGACCGTGACTTCCTCCTTTCTATGCTTCGCTCTATCTGCCTAAAAGACAATGCTCACTTCTAGTTCTCCTCCTACCTCTCTGACTGCTCTTTCACTGTCTCCTTTGCTGGCTTTATCTCCTCTCCGAACCCCCTCGCTGTTGGGGTCCCCCAGGGCTCGGTCCTGGGCCCCGTTTCTTCTCTATCTACACAGCTCCAATCGGAGTGACATCCTTGTCTTTCTGCCCTCAACCAGCCCCCCCCCCAACATCTCTATATCACTATCTGACACCATCATAACACCCAGACAATATGCCCGCTGCCTTAGGATCACACTGCATTCAAACCTCTCTTTTACCCCCCATATCTAATCTCTGGCATGAACATGCCACCTGCATCTCCGGAATATTGCTAAAATCCAGCCGTTCCTCACCACGGACACACTAAAGACACTTGTTGTTGTCCTCATCTATTCCCGACTCGACTACTGCAATTCACTGCTCATTGGTCTTCCCCGCACCAGACTCTCCCCTCTCCAATCCATACTAAATGCAGCAGCTAGACTCATCTTCTGCAATATGCCAGTTGCTGCACTGGCTACTCATCCACTACAGAACTCGATTCAAGCTCATCACCCTCACCCACAATGCTCTCCATGGCACCGTGCTACCGTACATCGCTTCCCTCCTGTCCGTACATCACCAAGCCTGCGTGCTCCAATCTGCTAGCACACTCAGACTAAACACCCCTCTAATACGAACCTCACACGCTCGCCTCCAGGACTTCTCTAGAGCAGCACTGATCCTCTGGAACACTTGAAGAAGGTGCCTTTGCGTGCAGAAACGCGTCGCCAACCATATTGTCCCCCATTACTTGGAATAAAGACTATATTGGTATATACTAAGGAGACTGGAACGTGATTGCCATCTAAGTGACACAAGAAGTCGACACTTCAATAAGGGGGCTTTCTGCTTGCCATACCCCCCTCCTCTCGAGTAAGTGCCATTCATTTATTCCAGAAATCGATTACGCCTCGGGTTCATGCCCTACAATTCAAAGAGCGGAGGCTTTTTTACTTTTACTTACAGTCTGTTCTATGACACCCAAACGGAACCCCATGATTTAATTGTGGGGGCTGTATGAGAGACATAGGGAGAAGGTAATTTAAATACCGCTGTCAGATACAAACTCTGCCGCTGAAGGCCATACATACATGGCTTTAGCATTAAGGGATTAAAATAGCTTGATTTCCACTACAGAAGTGTCCATTGCCAAAGGGCCTAGGTATAGGGCAGTGGTGGCGAACCTATGGCACGCGTGCCAGAGGCGGCACGCAGAGCCCTCCCTGCTGGCACGCATCACCGTCGGCCGCTCACCACGTTAGTGAATACCGGCAGGGGCCACGGCTCTACTGCACCTGCCGGCATTCACTAAGCAGCGCTGCTATGTGCGCTGATCCCTGCCGCATATTAACTTTTTCTTCCCCACTTCTGCCCTAATCAGCAATTCCAGCAACCTGATTAGTTGTTTGGTGAATCAGTCAACCCAAACAATCAATTAGGTTGCTGGAATTGCTGATTAGGGCAGAAGTGGGGAAGAAAAAGTTAATATGCATCCTGGCCACACTGTGACGTCAGCGTGCAGCCAGGATCCTCCTCCCCCTCCCCCGCCTGTCCCAACATCTCCTACTTGGTTCCCGCGAGAGCAGGGGGAGAAGGCGTCTGGCAACAGTGTGCACCTGCTATCAGCGCTGCTGGAGGATGCGTCGGGCAGAGAAGGAGCGGTGCTTCCACAAGGAGGAGAGGGTAAGTGTGTGGGTCTCGGGGGGTCACTGTGCTACTGGGGGGACCGCTGCTGGGGGTCACTGTAATACTGGGGACCGCTGGGGGGTGTCACTGTGATACTGGGGGCTGCTGTGGGGAGGCGGGGGGGTTACTGTAATACTGGGGACCGCTGGGGGGTGTCACTGTGATACTGGGGGCTGCTGTGGGGAGGCGGGGGGGTTACTGTGATACTGGGGGCCGCTGTGGAGTCACTGTGATACTGGGGGCCGCTGTGGGTGGGGTGGAGTCGCTGTGATACTGGGGGCCGCTGTGTGTGTGTGGGGGGTCAGTGTGATACTGGGGGCCGCTGTGGGGGTGGTCACTATTACCGCTGGAGGGGTCACTATTATACTGGGGGCCGCTGTGGGATGTCACTATTATTGCTGGGGCCGCTGTGGGGGAAGGCGGTCATTGTTATCACTGGGGGGGTCACTATTATCACTGGGGGGGTCACTATTATCACTGGGGGGGTCACTATTATCGCTGGGGGTGGTCACTATCATCGCTGGGGGTGGTCACTATCATTGCTGGGGCCGCTGGGGTTGGTCGCTATTATTGCTGGGGCCACTTGGGAGGTCACTATTATAGCTGGGCTATGTTCACATGTGGCAAAAATGGGCAGAGTTGTTTCAAAATAGACAGGGTGCAGATTTTGACTGATTTTTGGATGCAGAAATACTCCACAGAAATTTTTGCTGAGGACATTCTGCAGCATTTCCGCCTCCAAAAAGCAGTCAAAATCTGCGCGCTGTCTATTTTGAAGCGGCCCTGTCCTTTTAAGAATGACGAGGGTAAAATCGTATGTCGTGATAAGCCCTGCCCGCTGATGTGTTGGCACTTTGCAGTAAATAAGTGGGCTTTGGGTTGCAACTTGGGCACTCAATATCTAAAAGGTTCACCATCACTGGTATAGGGGATTTGGAAGTAGCTGTCACACCTGATCTCTGATCCATGAGGGTGTCATAAGAAGACACCAGTAATATAAATGGTAGATGGGGACCCTGGCACAGATTTTACATTGGCGCCCAGGAGCTTCAAGTTACAAGTCCGCTTCATGGCATGGTGAGCTAACTAGGCCACTGGGAGAGGAAAAGAAGCAAATATGAACACCGGAAGGAGGTACAATGGGTAACTTTTTTGTCTTTTCTGGACTTTCCTTGACTTGTGATTACACTACAACGTCTTTGAAGACTCACCTGGATTTCTGTAGGTTATTTGTATTTTTTTTACTGAAAGGAAATTCATTCGAGCAAACATCTTCCAGGGAACGTGGTGCGTGTGATCTTTTTGCCTTTGAAGAAATGTATTATTTATTCCTCCCTTCTTTGCAACGTGATAAAGAAAGGAATTATTTGGTAGTAAAACATCACAGAACTCCAAACAACATCTGTAAGAAAATGCATCAAACACAATGTGCCCCAAGATCCCTACAAAGCTGCAAAACTTCATGTGGGTCTCTGCATTTCCTTCCAGACTTACGAGTGGCTGGAGAGATAAGTTTAACAAGGAAAGTGGTGTCCGACCTTAATGGATTAAATCTATCATTGTAATTGCTCGCAGTCAGCATTCAGATCACATAGGAATAGGCTGTGAATTATGGACCAGTCAGATCTTCTGACGTGCCGTTTCCAAATGAGAAGGAGCTTGTATTTCTACCCGAGATGATTCCTGTTGGAAATTATACTTGTGCCATATTCTGCTGAGGAAAATAGCAATTAATCAGTGTCATGAGCCAGCCCATGAAGATCCCGGCTAGAGGAGAATACAGAGACAACACATTCCCGGCTAACAAGTAAATCCAAATCCATTTCCATTTGCTCAATACGATGCATTAAAAGATGTCTTAAATACAGCCTGCAGAAGAGAAGACGTTTGTGTGTATATTCTTATTATTCATTTTCATTGCAGGTCTTAGGTTAGATGGCACCCTGTGAAAAACAATATAGATTGTACTAATAGGCAGTTTGCCTGTGGTTACATCTGTACTGAGCGTTAAATCCCCACGCCAAGCACGGATGCATGCCAGTGTTCACACGGGACAAATAAACTCCAGAGAATCCCATGTAAAAGATAAACAATGGGAAAAGATGGGGAATCTAACCCTAATGGCTGAAAGGGAGGGGGAAATACTACTACATAAAGCGGGGCAATCGTCCTGACAAGGACGGCCCCACTTCCGAAACCTTAGCCACCAATACTGTTCCTGGATAGATACAGGAAATGTCAATAATAATATGGTAACAACTAATGGCAGTAGGAGCAATAGCAGAAACAATAGTAAGATATAAATAAATACATGAACTACTTAGCTGGATCCGGATGACAGCACTAAGGGGAACAGTTTAGACCAATTTCACCTATAAGAGATGAATAATCAGCAACTTCTAAGAGTAGGGGTAGAAATATATAAAACTCTTTTCAACTAGGTTGGCCAGCCAAGGAATAGGCAAACCACCTAGTGGAATTTCAACATATAACTACGATGATTCTTTATCAATGACGGGGGAAAGCAAGGAGATAGCAAATGTACAACCACAAAAGTGTGATAACATGGCTTGGACTGACTTTGTACCGCCAGTCCATTTCTGCATCGTGGCTGGTATACTACAGACCTGTCGCGGCTGTCGAGTCGTGAAACCTGTATTCTGCTTGTGCAAATAGCAGCAAGATAGCAGCATACCCAAAGCAGAACAGCTCAGTAAATAAATATGGTACCAGAACTAAAGCTCATAGCATAAATACAGCAGCAGAACTAAGCTCAGTACATGAATCACAAATACAATACCAGAATCAAGCTAATATCATTAAAACAGCACCATGATCTTGGGATCATAGCATAAATACAGCACCAGAGTCAATATCAAAGAATCAATACCAGAATCAAGCTCATAACATTAATATAGTAGCAGTACTAAATGACAGTGTTGCAGGGCCACCCATGGGCTGACAGCAGCACTTCAGAATATCAGATGGGAGAAGACAGTGCTAGAAGGAGGATGATTAATGTAGCTCCACAAGACACTGCCACAAGAGGAAGACGATCATCTGGCTGGGTGGGCCTAAGAGGGGCGATCATCTCCAGCCTACATCTGCCTTGTGCATCCCCCACAAGCTGGTGGCCAAATGTGAACATAGCTAAGGTCTGCCATGTTCATTTATATATATTTTATGGATTTGACATAATGAACGCTTCTAAACAAAGTGAAATTTCAATTTTGTAATAACCAGTGAAAATCGGTGGACACTGGATCGACAGGTCCAACTACATAAAATCAGGAGCTTCATGTTTCCCCTCTGACTGTAACTTGTACTGCAGCTCAGTCCAGTGAAGTGAGTAACAAGTATAGCCACTTCTGCAAGTACAGCATTAGGCTTGGTAAGCGATAAAGATGTTAGAGAGGCAAAGGGGATCCGCCTTGCCACATACCAATCTGACTTTGGGCTATATAAGGAGACAGCTCTTGGGGATCCCCAGTGACCTGGCAGTGGGCCGCGGCGTTGTACCTGAAAGTGTGAACGTGTGCATAACTGCAGAACGTGCAATGGTCAGGACTGGCGGCACAGTATCAATACCAAGGTCCAGGCAGGAGGACAGGGCAGTAAGCAATCTATAACAAACTCCAATAAAGAGATCCAAGGTCAAGGAGCACAGATGTCTGACAGAACAGGTACACAGGTAGAAAGTCACAACCAGAATGAACACAACAGGGGCTTGACCACAATGGCCAAGGAGACTGATTTCTTAGACATGCTTTATGATAGGAGGATGCCTAATACAGCTGGGGATGGCTGGTGACTGGAGGGGGACCAGAATACGGAGCACATGTGACCCCTACAGACACCAGGGAGGCAGAGGAGATCAAAACATGTCGTGCAGCAAGTAGTAACTGCTCCCGACGGAGGTCCTAGCGGCAGGTGAGCATGGGGAGCATTGGCAGCGCATCAGGACAGAAGGTAATTCAGCACTTGCTAGCGCATTGCAACCTCTGCAGTCAGTTGATCGATGGAGGTGCGGGAAGTTAGATAGTCACCAATCTGTTTTCAATGGCCTATCCCAACAATATTATAGTCTTCCCTTAGGCGCATTTAAACCCCTTTTACATAGACTGATGACCAGACATGAAAGTTAATTTTTCTGATAATTAGCCTGTAGGAATATGCAATAGAGTGGCAGGTTACCCCTGCTACAATTAGTCCTCCTAATGTGGGCTTACTGCACCCTCCGCAGTGAGGAGCAGTTTAAATGGAGCACTGGTTGCGCAAGCAAGCTGACGCTCCATTCACTTTCAATGGGGCTGCAGAGATCACCAAGCAGCAAGTGCTAGGGTATTGTATGTTAGCCACATTGAAATGATAGGCAGAGGGGAACACGGGACCCGTGATCTCAGGATCGATGAGGATCTCAGTGGTGATCAACAAATTATCCCCTATCCTGTAGATAAGGGATAATTTGTGATCTGGTGCAACCTTTTAATGGGGGTTGACACACACTCTACAGTACATGAGAGCCGTATCCAATATCATTGTCACAGGGCACATCAACGGGATCAGGTTGCAGGGTAAAACCTGCCCAATGCTGGCTGTTTTTGCCATATGTTGTATGCTGCATCCCCAGACTATTGGCATGTGCCATTACTGTTACATTGGAAAGAGGGCATATAACCTGGCAACCCCCTGATTGCCATCTTACAAGCAAGAACAGTTATACAAGCCCCACTAAAGATTTTCAGACAGTTCTTTCGAAAGATGCATAGTGCATTAAAATACCTAAATAATACATTGTTACAGTATCCAAGGAATACTATCATATAGGGCCCAAACTGGCATCTACAAAATACTGCCATACAGAACACATATTACCTATCTTGTACCCAAATGTGCGCTATCCAAGTAACACTCTTTAGGCCATGTTCATATCTGTGGCAGAGCTTCCTTTCAGAGCCTCCATCACAAATTCCAGAAAAATACCAGAAAAAACGGAGCAGCAATCAAAAGTTACTTTTACTAGTAAAATGCTGGATACTACAAAACAAATCAGATGGACCCCGATATATCATAGTCAATGGGATCCATCTAGTACCATTGGTGTCTGGCATGTGATAGATCAGGCATCGCCATTATTTCCTTTTCTCTGCTCCTATAACAGAGCAGAACAATGGAAATCTGAACAAGTCCTTAAAGGGCCACTCAGGTGAATTTATTGGTAATTTGTTATGTAACTAGCCCCCAGTATATATAAGTGGCCTAGTATGACCTTGGTTAGATATCCTTTCTATCTGAAACTTCCTGGAGTTCTCAGGTGGATCATGTGATCCCATTATGACCGACCATGATTTCAGTGGCTGTATGATGTCTCAAGAAGTCAGTTTGTCAGCCAGTATAATTCCTGTGTGATGATATTATATGGACTCTGCCACACAAACTCTTTATGTGGAGGGGACAGTAAAAACAGTCACAGTTACTGCTGATGATTACAGGCTTGTGTCACACAGTTATAATAGAAGAGATCACAGTTTAGTTTCTTGGCTGCATAATTATGGTCTGTAGCTTTTTTAGGTGAATATAGAATACAGAAGGTGATGACAGTGTCCTTCCAGCAGGCAGAGATGGCACTAGCTCCAGCTGGTCATGTGATGCTCTGCTGATGCGTCATGCCAGTGTTAGCAGAGCATGGAGAAAGTAAGCAGGGAGAAATGTCGGCACCAAGATGGTGCCTCAAAAGTATCAGATAGGAGGCTGCACTATCTGGAAGTGCCTGCATCATACATAGGAGACATCCAGAGTATGACCGGCAATCAGGTGATTGGGGCTGGGACACAAACATTTTTTTTTTCACTAGAGCAGCCCTTTATAAGGCCAACAAAAATTGCTATATAATCTGCACATAAGTCTACTAGTGAATTACCAAATCAAACTACCATACACTGCTAAATACTACAGGATGGTTCATTTTAATATACAGTAGTTTGGGGGAACGGGGGGGGGGGGGGGGTCCTGGGCCTTTTTCCAGTTTGCCCCTTTCCTATGATCTAGGGGATCCTCATGGTAACATAAGGCCTAGTGGTGTAGCATTGCATCACAGTCACATCTAACATTTCTCCTTTATTGTGTCACGCAGTGAATTGCTTGATAAAAGCACTTTAAAGCTCTCTGTTATATAAGAGAAAAGCTTTTTGCTTTTATATATTTTCCTTTAAGACCTGCTGTTTATCTGCCTGCCAGAATTAATGGATTTTCACTTCCATAAACACCTTTTTGATGTTTCACCAACTTCTGTTTAAGCCAACAAACTAAAAATATACCAGTATAATTCAATCGTCTTCCCCCTGTCTGCGCCACATACAAACATATGCCTCATTGTTCGAGCTTAGTACATAAATCAAGCACAACTACTGAGAGGCTCTTCCGGAGGTGTCTTTGATGCTCTCATCAAACAGAAAAGTAATCCAAAATCCAGAGAGCAGAGTTGGGTAAATATGGAGACCCAGAAAAGAGGCTTAGGATCAGCATTATGTGGCCTGCGAAGAGGCCATAGAGAGTCCATGGAACAGAGCCTTAAAGAATAAGTTACATTCAGGGATATACAGTTGCAAACAAAGTTGGAAATTAGGTTTATTTGCCAAATTGACGAACTTTCGTCTGTTTGCCAAAAAAAGAAAAGTGGAAGAACAATTTACATAGTTCAACACAACTAATATAACAAGATGTAACAAGTGGTTTAAACACAAAATTCCACTTTTAATGATTACACCCTCTAAATAGAATCTCTCATAAGAGTATATATTTGCAAGTCTCAAGCACATCTGATGTAACTAATCAAGGGCTTCATTAGTTGTATCAGGTGTGCTTGAGCTAAAACACATCAGATACCTGGACTGTTTAGGGCTTTGTTGACTGTGATGTTTGTTTGCAGGTTAGAAATATGACTAAGGGCCTTTTTACACGGGCCGATCATCCTCCAGAATCTCACTGGATGGCAGGAATCTGAATGATGATCATTCAATGTAAATCTATGCACCGACTGAACAATGAAAGATATTTGGTTATCGTTCGTTGTTCAAGTTATGCAGGGATAAAAGGGTAGCAATGATTGACCCGTGTAAATAGGCATTACTTCATGTATGATCGACTGTCTGTTTACTGTGAATGGTGGTGGGAGGACCGGAACGATCCTCGGCCAGCTCTGCCTCCCTTCACTCAGGGATGGTCGTTCCTGTGTAAGAGCACAGGAACAATTATTACTGGGATGACTGTCAGTCGCACATGCACCCAACAGTCATCACATGTAAAAGGGCCCTTCAGTAGGAGTGTAGTGCAAAAAGTTGAGAAGAGATCATTGACTTTTGCAAACAAGGAAAGGGGAAACAAAAAGCAAAACCAGTGAATGTTCCTACTGTTGTAAGCATAGTGTGCAAGATCAAAGTTAGAAGAACACAGGCTACACTACCTGTATGTGGTAGTTCGCTATTGGCAGCTGACAACAGATTCCTAATCAGGTAGGTGGACAAAAAACATTGAGCGACTACAGAAGACATGCGGCAAGATTTGGTGGCAGCAGGCACTGAGGTTTCTGTCTGCACAGTGAGGCTTTATTCACATAAGCATATATTCTTGCCACAGTTTTAATGGCCGGCCGATATATGCTACCATCTGATGCATTGGTTTCCAATGCATCAGATCTGACAGGTGATTTTCCACTGCGTAAAACCGCCCAGCTGGCCAAGATAGTGCATAGGAACGCATCTTGGACGAGTGCTTTTACGCCAGCCAGGAAAGATAGTTGAGGAACTGTCTATCCTGGCCGGAATACGGGTGCTACCATGGACTCCTATGGGAGCCTATGACAGCTGCTGGAGAAGAGAGGTGGGAGGGAGTTAAGCAGCGTGACTGATAAACTCCCACCCCCTTCTCTCCGCCCCTTGCTGGCTGTTTATAATGGGAGGGGGTGGGATGGGGCGGGAGCTAGATGTTAAGCTCTCGCCCCCTACCATTGCTGGCAGCCGACAAGGGGCGGGGAGGGGGCGGGTGCTTAGAACACTGGCTTCCACCCCATCCTGCCCCCTTGCCTTGCCGAGAGGGGGCGGAAAGAGGAAAGGCAGTTTAGCAGAGCTGAATGGCAATATGCCTGATGGCATATATGCACCGGACCTGGGCTATCTGAATGACCAAACAAACTATATATTTGTGTGCCCAATCATGCATTTTTCGGCTGCGTTGTGACTGTTACAAGGCCGGCCGAAAAATTCTACGCTCGTGTGAAATAGCCCAGGCGCAGACTAAATGCTGAACGTCTTAATGAAAAAACTCCAAGACATACATATCTACTGACCCAAAGGTACAAGAAAAGTCAGCTCCAATGTGCTCAAAACCATATAAATAAACCCAAAAAGTTTTGCAATTCTGTTCGATGGAGCAATGAAACTAAACTGGAACTTTTTGGGCCTATGGATCAGTGGTATGTCTGGAGGGGGAATAATGAAGCATACACTGTAAGGAATCCCCTGCCTACAGGGACGCACGGCGGTGGCTCGGTGGTGCTTTGGAGCCACATTGCTTCCTCTGTTGCTGAAAACCTGCAATATGTGGAAGGCAAGGTGGATTCAATCACTGGTCAGTGAATGTGCTAAATATTGTTGACGACTACCACTACTATTTCTACTCACATGGTTCCTTCTGGGAAGATAAACACTTCTAACCAACATGAATGTAATGTTAAACTGATTTTCTGGGTTTGTACCTTTTGATGACCTATCCTTCAGATCTGTGGGGGTACAACACCCGACATCCTCACCAATCAGCAGTTTTTCCAAGCTGCTGTGTACTGGAACCAGCATACCTCCGTACAGTGAGTAGTGACCTGGAATGGTACTGCAAGCTCAGTCCCATAGACTTGAATGGGACCAAGCTTGCAGTACCGTTCAAGGCCACTTCACAGTGTATGGCGCTGTGCTATTACTGGTGCACAATGAACTGGCAAAATAAAATGGCAACTGGGCACTTTCTAAATGGCACACATACATGCACCATTTTTTACTCTAGATCTAACTCTCCAGAAAACTTCAATTCCCATTTTTATGATGTACCGCAATGTCAAAGCTGTTAATTCAGCACCATGGACAGCGGAGCAAAAAGCAACTGATTCTTCCATAGTATTCTATGCTCCTGAAATAATATCATAAGCAAATCACAGAAAATGGGATCAGATTTGCTCCAGCCCTAGATCACGTTGGATGTTGGCATCAATTGCTTACTGGCCTACTCCAAGTGAGATGGTGGCATTAATGCTGATATAACCCCCTTCACGACAACTTCCTGTTGTCACTTTTGCAAAAATGACCACCGTAACAAGACAGTAAAAGACCAATATTTCTGCAAGTAAATCATATAATTACCAAACTGCATCTGAACTTTTTGGGCAATTACAGCTTTCAAACTTTGGGAAACAGATTTCACAAGGCAATGAACATGCTCCGTACTCAACATGACCGATGCAGTAGCTCCATCAGTTGGCACACGTTTTTCGGATAAGCAGAAGCAGATTTCATAGCCCTTTCCAGCCCATTGCAAACGTGTTCGATGGGATCGCAGTTCGGTAAATTTTGGGGCCAAGAAAATATGGAGAATTCATTGTCTTGCTCCTCCACCCACCCCCTAGCAATGTGAGCTCAATGATATGGAGTGTTGTTCTGTTGAAAGACAGCACTGTGGTTGTGGAAGACTCCCTAAAGATATGGGTGCATGTGGTGACCTAAAGGGTGCCTTAAAAGTTCACCATTGCAGGATTGTGTTATCATGACCAATGGTCCTATGCCATGCCAGGAAAGCACTCCCTAGACCATGACACCACCAGCACCAGCCTGTTGAACTCCAATGGTGCACCCATAGAATACTGATTCATACGGTTTATGCCATATGTGAACTGAGCCATTGGTATGGTTGAGCAGAAAACATGACTTGTCGCTCCAGATGACCTTCTGCCATGTATCAAAGGGCCACTGATGTCTTTCCTGGGCCCATGTGAGGAGTTGTTGGCGATGATGCAAGGTTATCCGGGGCATCCTTGTTGGTCTTTGGCTATTGATTCCCAGTCGAAACATGGTACGCTGCATGGTCAGTGTGGAAAACTGTCTAACTTCCCTGCTATTGTACTGTTGGGTCAATTGGTCCACTGTGGTGCATCTTTGATGAGATACCAGATGTGCCAACCGACGCTCGCCTCTAGAATCAACCACATGTGGCTTGCCGCTGGGTGATCTTTTGCCAGATGTCTATACATGGTTCAATCAGTCTTGGTTCACTCTTGGTTCAGGAACAGCCAACAAGTGCAACAGTTTCAGAAATACTAACACCACACCTTTGGACACCAACAGTCTGCTCATGGTCAAATTCACTTAAGTCACCCTGTTTACCCAAATATTGCCTTAGGATCATAGAATTATAAAATGGCGGAGTTGGAAGGGACCTCCGGGGTCATCGGGTCCAACCTCTGCTCCTTTGTGCAGCCTTCTGCTGCAGAAAGGAGAGGTCAGCACATTGTCTCAGAGCAGATTGTGACATGTCATCATGTGGTACCACCATACTGATCTCGTTTTGAGAGGATATCCCCTTTAACTCCTTAACGACATGATGTACAGTTACGTCCTTTGCATTCGGGGTTTGTATGGAGGAAGATGGGGAGCTGATCCTGTGCTATACTATGTGAGTGCCAGTTGATTCTTACAGCTGACACCTGCCGTTAACAGCAGCAATCAGCACTAATCGCAGCTGTTAACCCTTTAAATGCTGCCATGAATTCTGATAGCGACACCCAGGATCTCATGCCGTTCGGATGCCGTGGCCGCTAGGAGCCTTCTGAAAGCCCCCAGTACTGCCATTGCAGATTGCCTGCATACAGCTACGTTGAGGGCAGAGGCGTAACTTGAAGCTCCTGGGCCCCATGCAAAATCTGTAACAGGGCCCCTAACTATAATGCTTTATTCATAGTACTGGGCTCCCTATATGCAGAACAGAGGCCTTATGGGCCCCCTAAGGGTCCTGGGCCTGGGTGCAACTGCATCCCCTGCATCTCCTATAGTTACGCCCCTGGTTGAGGGGTAAATCAAAGTGTTATGACTTTTTGAAAGTGGGGAGGAAAAAACGAAAATGGAAATGGAAAAAAGGAGCCCTATCCTTAAATAAAATGTAGTGTAAGCCAATAGGAGCACTAATAATTTTCAATGTCAGCCAAATGAGCCAAATGCCTTCCACCCACTGGCGTAACTATAGTGGGGTCCATAAGGCCTCTCTTCTCCATATAGGTAGCCCAGTACTATGAATAAAGCATTATAGTTGGGGGCACTGTTACAGTTTTGCATTGGGGCCCAGGAGCTTCAAGTTACGCCTCTGCATTAAGGGGTTAAGAGAAGTTGGTGGGCCAAGATAAACTTTTGCACTTGGGCCCCTGAGCCTTTAGCTATGCCGCTGCTGCCACTGAAATTGGTCTTCTCATGTGACCAGGCTCCAGGGTGATTTACCTCTCTACCCTACACTATGCCGCTGAGTGGGTGTCGCTTTCATGGATGAAGAAGGGATGATTGTTCTTTGTTCTTACTTGCCATGAATCTCTTCTACGTGAGATGCTTCAGGCTTGTAGGATAAATCAGACAGCATGATGATGAGTACATATCACATTGCGGGACGTCTAGGATGCATTTAGCAATGCTTTTTATCAGCTCTATCCCAATGCCTCCTATTTATCTGTTCTAGACCAGGCAATATTTATGGTAAATGCAGAAAGTTCCTAAGAGCATCTGATTGGTATCTGCCAGTGAATAATTCAATGTCTCTATTTGCAACCCAAGTATCCTGCTAGATCTGATTAAATGTCAGAAACTTTCACAAGACAGGAGATAGCGCAGATGAATGCATGCATGGCCTCTCATCGACTATAAAGTGTTCTGACAGCTAAAGAGCTGCACTGAATAACAATATAAAGTCATCTCAATATTAACAGTCAGCAAGCGGAGGTTATATATATATAACAATCTGTTAGATTGTCGCGCTTTGATTTTGAATTTATTGTTATATAACATTAAGTACAGAGCAAATTCTTCTCATGGATGGCAGAAGCTCAGACACGGGGCACAGGGTCGGAATAGAACTTTTTACAACTTTTTACGCCTATGAGATATATGTAGAGAAATTCTATGTTTCCCTCTGTCGATGCAAATTTGCATATCTGGCCAATGAGTGCATGTTCTGAAAAGTCTAATACATACCAAGGGAAGAGCCTTAGATATTATATGCCTGTTTATAGCCACTCTTCAGATGAGGGGCTGGAAGGCATGGTGAGTCATGGATTGGGGTATGGCTGAAGACTCAGGATACAATGCAGTAGACGGGGTAACCAATTTGTACAATATACACAGGGATAGCAATACACAATTAGCTAGTAATAAGTAAACAATTGGTTATTCTATCTCTGACTTACTTGACACCATCTATGGTTAACTCCAATGCCAGTACAGTCTAAGAAAATACAGATCAATGAACTTTCTCTTTGGGGGTTAACACTCATTCACCTCTGGGATTGTTTTCTATTTCTCCTGCAAAATACCTCAGTCCTGAAATAAGGAGTTTTCTACAGGTGCAAACAACTCTCAGGGGTTCAAGTAACACACAGGGCTGTGGAGTTGGAGTCAGAGTCCCATTTTGGTGAAGTCAGAGTTAAGGCCCATTTACACGCAAAGATGATTGCTCAACATTTGTTCAAAAGATAGCTTGAATGACAGTTTGAGCGATCATTTTACATAATCTACTAATGGACACTAATGCCCATTGGTAGTTTATTAGCTTTGTTTGCATGTAAATGAGCCTCCCTTCGCTGTATACTGATAATAGCGGGTGGTCTATTATCTGCATATAGCTCCATTGTTCTCTCAAGGGACAGCGGCTGAAAACAATGCTATCAGCTTTTTCTATGGAGAATCACATTGTGCGGTCCCTGCTATCAGCTGCCCGGCAAAACAATGGATTTTATGCTGAACTAAAAATCATCATTCGGCAGAAAAACAAACGATGGTAGCATTTACATGCAAGGATTATCGCTCAAAATATATCGTTTGAACTAATTTTGAGCGATAATCATTGCGTGTAAATGGGCCATTAGTAGAAATATACCAATTCCTAATCTGGCTTATAAAACAAAAATTTACATATGAGATTCGCGGTCATCTATGAAGGAGGATCCGATGCAGGCAATACTATTTCTAAAAACAAATTCTGCACAAAATGTTGTTTACTAAGATTCTGTGGAAAACTTTTTTTCCCACTTACTAAATGCATAGTGTGTGGCGTATTTACAATTTAGGTAAGTTTTTTGTTCTGAAATTGTATTCCAATAAATATATTTAATGTTCTATCTAAATAGCGTGATTATTTTATTATAACGGTGATGAAAAGCCTGATGTTACCATTTTAATGCTGTAAACTCATCACTTAGAAACCTGAGTCATATATGGAGTCAGATGTTTGACTTACCGACTCCACAGCCTTTGTAACACTAAATGTATCTTACAGTTCAATCTCTCTCTTGCTCTGAATGCAATTAGTGACCCATATAGCAGGCCTGCTGGGTATTTGTTACCTTTCGCTATCAGTGTGCACATCTATAGTACTGGTAGAGGCCAGCCTCACTTACAGTTTGTTGAACAGGAGTCACTGTTTTGACTGATCTGATCTCTCCAGCAGCATTGTCCAGGGTCTGGAGCACTACTCTACATTTGGCTCTTGTTGCAGCTTCTGCTTTTCACTCACTTAGGCCCGTAAATTGACTCTTCCTCTCTGTCCAAACCGCACCTTCTTCAGCTTCCTCAGCCTTTCGTCTTGTATCAGCCACACACTATACAGCAAAACAATTCCTTTTTATATCAGAGTATCATACAATCAGTTAGTGTCCAGTGAGCATGCGCAATTCTGTTGTGCCACATTTTGGCACCTGCTACACTTTTGTCCAATGTTCCTATTACATCTCTATGACAAAAATACACATTGGGGTGAGTGCCTTACAGATGCACATAAAGAATGCTATGTATTCCTGTGGAGTGCCCTGACCCTCAGTGAGTCATCTCAGTTAGAAATGCCCAGAGATGGGTATTAATGTTTGACCAGTGGGGGGCTAACCTATGTGTCCATGAATTGAATTGCCTGTGGCACTCCTCAATGCTCTTTCCATTTTCTTTATGCAAACAATGAAGGCATTGTTGTGATTGGAGGAGTGCTCTGACCCTTTACTGTGCTGATTGTTGGGGTCCATAGGGCCAGCTAAAATGTCCATTTTCATGGGACTTATGCCCCCAACAGTCATCCCACAGACCATTGCTCTTTTCCTTTCACACAGGAGTGATGGTTGTTCAGAAAATGGAGGCAGAGCAACAGGAAATCTCATTTAGCCACCAGCCTCCATGCACTGCAGTCATTCAAAGAAGAACGACTCCCTGTTTAGATGGGCTGATAGTTGCTTGGTTTTTAGCTCGGCTAAAAACCAAGCAGCTCTGTCAAGTGAGTGATTTCTCACTCAGTGCCATGTTCGGGGCCGGATGTATATGGAATAACTATCACCCGATTTCAATGTTTCCAGCCAATATTCGGGCATTAATCACCCTTGGAAAAGGGACCTTAAGACTGCATATGGTATGGAGCAGTTATGAAAACCTTCTATATGTGTGCTGCCCCTTTTTGGTTAAACTATGCTCTTTGCATCCTCTCATTGTAATAGTGCCCCTCAGTGACCCCCTCATTCTACCAGTATACCACTAAATAAGATAGATACCAGTGCTACATAGTGATCATAATACAGTTACCTCCAGCAATCACAGGTGACATCTTCTCTGATTGATGTTGTTCTCTTTCCCTGTTCTTCTTTGTCTGGGACCAGACCACCATGAAGACTTCTCCCAGCCACAACTTGATTCTGCAGAATTTGGCACAGAAACGTCTTTCATTTCTTGCTTTTCCAGTATCCTCGCTATGTTTTCCACACCTCTATACAATCTCCATAGTGCCCAAGATAGAAATTAATCCCCTCACAGTTAGTGCTGATTTGAGTGCCCTCCACACAGTAAAGTGCCTGTTTTATGCCCCCATCGGTAATTATACACTCTTGTGGACCATCAATAATGCCGCCTTTTCTGTCTCCACAAGTAATTGTACTGTCTCATTTGCCTCTGTAATTATTAATGCCGAGTGCTCCAATGATAAGCCAGCCCTAGGGCCTGGATGCCCATCAATCAAACAGTAAAGGTCAAGTCAGTGTTATATTTATTAGGGAGCACTTGGGTATACCCCAGCAACCGCCTGTGCATTTATCAGCTTGTACTTCTATTATATAAAACTGTGGATAATTTAAAAAAATCAAAGTATGGGATAATTAAATGCTGATAAAATGCATGAGAAATAATAGTGGCAAATAAAGAAGAAATAAAAATAAACACATAAATACATCAATATTTTACAGGCAATACATTTTATTTTATATATATATATATATATATATATATATATATATATATATATATATATATTAATATGCGCATATTTGGTAACACCAGAATCACAGCAACCCGTTTTGTAAATCTGTAACCTTATTTAAAGGAGGTTTTCAGCCACTAACCTTAAAAAAAAGGGTTGGAATAAAAGTAGCAATCCTCACCCTATCATCTAGTGCTGCTTCTGACCTAACACTTTCAGAAGTCCCTGACCACAGGCAATCACTGACCACAGTGGTGACATGCTACAGTCATTGATTGGCTGCAGCAGTCACATGTCTGTGTCAACAAGGACAGGAAAGCCAGTGAGTGGCTGCAGCAGTCACATTTCTGTGTCAAGAAGCACCAGGAATAGAGTTGAGCGAACGTACTCTGCCGAGCTTGATGCTCATTACTCGAAGGAGCATCAAATGCTGTTCGACCCCGCCCCAGCTTTTGGCTCCTCCCCACTGTGACGTGCCTGTTTTGGCCCCTCCCCACCGCAGCGTGCTTCATTGGCAAATTTTTTGTCTGTCAGGAAGGAGAGAGAGCTTTCTGAGCAATTTTTTTCTTAAGTTTAAGTGGCCGGACTACCCATTTAAGGTGCTGAATGGATTAAAAGAATTAAATAAAACCAATGAAAAAATCATTTTTTTCCATCCAAATCTAAATTATTATAAACTAATGGTATTTAACAGGAAGAAATGCAAAGTCCTACATCTGGCAAAAAAAGGGAAAACAGCACATACAGAATGGGAGGAATTGAGCTAAACAGCAGCACATGTGAAAAAGACTTGGGTATACTAATAGATCATACACTGAACATGAGTCAACAATGTGATGCAGTAGCCAAAAAGGTAAACACAATTCAGGGATCTATTAAGAGAAGCATAGAGTCTTGATCACGTGAGGTCATTAACCCCCTCTACTCTTCCTTAGTTAGACCTCATCTGGAATACTGTGTCCAGTTCTGAGCACCCCAATTTAAAAAAGACATTGAAAATGGAGCAAGTTCAGAGAAGCGTTACCAAGATGGTGAGCAGTCTGCCAATCATGTCCTATGAGGAAAGGTTAAAGGATCTGGGAATGTTTAGCTTGCAGAAGAGAAGGCTGAGAGGAGACTTAATAGCTGTCTACAAATATCTGAAGCGCTGTCACAGACAAATCAGAACCTTTGACCTTATCTGAAAAGTCTATTTCAGTAGTAATGACCAGTTAGCTAACTTCTCCCTCCACTCAGGTTTAAATAGAAATCAGTGTAAACCGCAGGCAAAGATACATGGGAATCTGCTGAATAAGACAGCATAGTGATTGGCTACAAGCAGCATCTCTCACTCTTAGGAGGACCTGGCATATCCATGCATTACACAGATAGTCAATTGTTTTAAATGAGAACTGTGTAATGCCTGATATTCCCTGTGGGGGTGCTGTAGGGAAATTGAACATTTGCTGCTAGGCTTCCCCACAGATTGCAGCTTACCTCTAGGGGTCCCTGTGATCACCATATCATCAGGGGACTCTTCTAAAAGCCTCTCCAAGTTATCTAGACTACATTATACCTCAACCTGAGGAAATCCATAGAGCACTTTGTACAATGAGTATGTTTTGATCCTATGGTAACAGTTATCTAAAAAGTTACCTTTCATTTTCATAACTTTTTTTCACTGCAGAATGAATAATCAGAACTGAGTCTATATTATCGTCAAGCCGTGGCTTTGGTGAATTGTTTTTTTTATTACAGTCCGGTGGTAATTATTTTTTAAACTGTTCCCGTTATGCCTTGCTTTTTCATTTGGCTATTAACAATAAGGATTGCATGTAGAGGCGTATTGATGGCGGAGTGCTGAACCCTAGAGCATTATGTTTCATTAGATTCAAAGAACAACACTCGGATCCATTTGCTCTACATTGTATATTTATATTTTTTTGGCACCTTGTGTAATGTTATTCTATTTGTATTGTAAATGCGACATCAATGCTTTGTACAGCCCGGAGTTGTATTCAATAGGAGGTGGTAAGAGGACAAATCTGCATAATAAATCCATGGAGCTTTGCTGGGCTGTGCAGTTTGGCATTTCACAAAGTGGAAGATAAAGTTTTGTTTGTAGGATTTATATGCACAGAAGGGCCGCATTGCGCTCGGCAGACGTGTCTTACTGCGTATTATGTGGTAGTCATTGGGACATAAAAATAGATACTGCGGGTGATGATAGGATTATGGATAAGGCTATGGATTCTGCTTCTTTTAAAGTCCAGGCTCCAAATCCTATGGAACCACGTTGTGGATCATTGCCGCCATATGGGTGTATTTGCCTACATTTGAATAGGGGCATCAGGGTGTTTACATGGTGCCATAAAGTGAGCGAAATCTTTTAAAGGGGTTGTCCACTCACAGAAAAAGTAGTCATTGGGTTCTGTTTAAGACGGCCGGGCACATGCCGACTTTTAAGACTTGTGTGTTGCGCCCCACCACTTTTTCAAAAAGTTACCGAGGCCAAGCTTTAGGGGGAATGGCTGAATGAAGCCCATCTCTTTTACTATGATCTACTCCCGAAACTGGCATAGATTATAGCAAAAGCCTACTCCTAGCTAGAGTCGATTTTTTCTCTGCCGAATGACAATAAAAGTCTGTAGCGCCTCCTATCAGTGGTTTGGGACCATGTGCGAGCACCTCTTACTGAAGCTCCTCGCACTTTTTAGCCCATAGGGGCTTCCTAGGAACCTTCCCTACCATAAATAACAGGGACATCTAGCCTGTCTCTTCTCCAGAACTGCACTGCCCTCTGTAGTAAGGATACACGTAGCATGGCCATGTCAGCGGTCACATGACCGCGCTCCACCAATAGCCAGCACTGAACTTAAAAACAAATTTGCTAACCACTACCAATGTCTCACCAAAAAGTGGAGGTATTAACTGTCTAATACGTCTTGTTTGCAGCTATAGGAAACACTTGATCTAGGTGATTGTTGCTAAAGGGGAATCTACAGGTTATTAAATTCAAGGTCCCTTTTACACAAGACAACCTGTCAGGCATAGATGTCCAACAGGTCGGCCCGGCAATGATTGATCATGTGCTATTACACAGGGATTATCATTGCTGATGGAATGAAGACGGAGCAGGCCAGGGATTGTTCTGCGCTGCTGACCTCCATTTACAATAAACAGGCAGTCGTTCATAAGTGAGTGACTGCCTGTTTACACGGACCGTTCCGTTATCTAATTTTCTGTATGCAGAACCTAAATGACAAAAAACAAGCGAATGAATTCTCATTCGTCATTCAATCAGGGCACTGAATAATTATCGCTGGATGCGGATGTCTGAATGATTTATCAGCCCATGTAAAAGGATTCTAAAGGCCCTTTTACACACAACGATTATCGCTAAAACACCGCATGACTGAAGGAACTGACGACATTTTTGAATAGAATTGCTGGCACAGATAATGGCTTTTATTCATCTGCAGGAGTTGTTTGCTCAGCTGGGCGTGTGTTTATGCGATGGTTATCTCGCTGGCAGGATTCCATTGTCTTCTCCCAGCAGGGTACATAATGAGTAAACAGGGTACTCATTAGGGCTCTTTCCCATGACTGCATATCGGCCAGCTATTTTCACAGCCGGCCGATATGCTCTGTGATCTGATGCATGGAATTCCAATGCATCAGATCACATTGGCGTATTTCTGAGACGTTAAAAACGCTCGGCCAAGCCAATATAGCGCCGGGCATTTTTACGTCGGGCCCAAAAGATAGTCCTGGAACTATCTTTTGAGCCGAATATGTTGGCCACTGCCTTGGGCTCTTATGGGAGCCCAAGGCAGTGGCCATAAGTGGGAGGGAGTTTAGCAGCGTGGCTCCTAAACCCACTTCCTCTGTTCTCCCACCCCCATGCAGGCTCACCTCTCGTTCCTCCTTGCTTGTTCTGTGCAATGGGAGGGTGTGGAAGGGGGCGGGGCTAAGCACGGGTCTGCCCTGCCTCCTCCCATTGATGGCTATGGACAAGGTGCGGGACGTGGGGGGAGCTAAGCATCCACATTCTCCCCGCCCTTTGTCCATAGCCATCAATAGGAGGAGGTGGGCGGATTGGCACTTAGCCTGCGATGGGGAGAGAGGGGAAATGGGTGATGGCCTGGTGAGCTCAGCGCCAGACTCACAAGGCCATCTGAATGGGCGCACAAATGTTTGATTTGTGCGCCTGTTCACCAGATTTTCCTCTCCCAACATAGCGTATACCAGCCAGCCGTAAAAACGGCGGCCAATATGCGCTCGTGGGAATACAGCCATATGTATAAAGACAAACAAAACCTATTCTGCAGCCACTTAAAAGCCGCTCAAAATTCTATTAAAATATAAAGAATTTTGAACAATGAAACAATGTTTTTTATGCCGACTGAAAACCAGCACTGAACGCCAATTGAATGAATAGTGCATGACTGCCTGCGTTTACATGTAATGATTATCACTCACTTTCACATTCACTAATGATTATGATTATGTAATGATTATCACTCACATTTGAACATTTGTTGCGTGTAAAAGGGCCTTTACTTTTTCTTCCTAAATTGTGGATGATTACTCAGTGCATTCAATAAAATATAGAAATGGAACAACTGATGGTCTGTTATTAGTTACATTGTGATTACCTGTAATCTTGACTAACTATTAGATAACTATCATATCATGGTTATTAGTAATCAGTGCAGATATTCCAGCAAATTCCAAACAGTTGATTTATTGCTGTAATGATAATTGATAGATAGATAGATAGATAGATAGATAGATAGATAGATAGATAGATAGATAGATATGGGATAGGAGATAGATAGATAGATAGATAGATAGATAGATAGATAGATAGATAGATAGATAGATAGATAGATATGGGATAGATAGATAGATAGATAGATAGATAGATAGATAGATAGATAGATAGATAGGAGATAGATAGATAGATATGGGATAGATAGATAGATAGATAGATAGATAGATAGATAGATAGATAGATAGATAGATAGGAGATAGATAGGAGATAGATAGATAGATATGAGATAGATATTAGATAGATATACAGATAGATATTAGATAGATATACAGATAAATATTAGATAGATATGAGATAGACGGATATTAGATAGATATTAGATATATATACAGATAGATATGAGATAGATAGATATGAGATAGATAGATATTAGATAGATAGATATTAGATAGATATAAGATAGATAGATTGATCTATCTATCTATCTCATATCTATCTATCTATCTATCTATCTATCTATCTCATATCTATCTATCTATCTATCTCATATCTATCTATCTATCTATCTATCTATCTATCTATCTATCTATCTATCTATCTATCTATCTCCTATCTATCTATCTATCTCATATCTACCTATATCATTATCTATCTATCTATCTCATATCTACCTATATCATTATCTATCTATCTATCTATCTATCTATCTATCTATCTATCTATCTATCTATCTATCTATCTATCTATCTATCTATCTATCTATCTGTGTACTCCTTTCGCCAAATGAAAGCAAACTCCTGGCTGGTTCCTGTAGACTGCGACATGAGACTATTTCCATCTTTGCAGACACCTGCTATTCCCTGGTTGTGTTCGGCTGATGTGGATGATGTGTTATCTCAGGTAGACACATGCAGCTGACACACAAAACCCACATGCAGCAAAATGTAACAAAGTGGCAGTCATTGTCTCCCTGATAATGAGGTTGGGGCTTTATCCTCCACTGAGACCCCATGAGTCACAGTCACTCACTGCTTGTTACCTCGTTATAATATACAAACACGTCTATGTGCTGTGATAGTAAATGAATCCACATACTGTATGAGATCCAGTGCCGCTGCTGCAGAAGTAGCAGAGCTGAGTTTGTCATTAGAGAAGATTGTAATAACTGTTTTGGGGGATGAGAATGCAAAACTGTATTTCTGCAATGTTGTCATTCTGTTTTCTTTTTACCCAGTAGTTTATTTGACACGATAACTTCATTCCGCAGTTCTGTACAATGCAGTGATACCACATTTCAGTAGTTGTTTTTATGTTTTACAACTCTTGCGCAATTGCAACTATTTTTAATCATTTCTTTTTGTGCATTGCCATATACGGACAGCCATAACATTTGAGTTTTTCATCGATTGGCTTGTTTTTTGCAGGATGAGTTCTTAATCGCTGTATATTCCATTTTCTGGCTGGCATTAATTATTTTTTATTTTGCTTTTACAGAGTTTACTGTGTGGGTTCATTAATGTGCTAATTATATATTTTGGGTCATTATGGATAGAGCAATACCGATTATGATTAGGGGCTGTCTTTATTTTATTTTTTTTACGTAAGGCAATCTGTAAGGGGAAGGGTTTTTGTTTTTTTTTTAGATTTTTGAATATTTTATTTACATTTTATTTTCAATATTTTACTAGTCCCACTAGGGGACCATACAATTGTTTCATTGCTTGCATAATGCATTGCAATACTTCTGTACTGCAGTATATTATGCCCATCAGTGTAACACTGACAGGCATCCTATTGGGGCCTTCTTTAAGCCCCTGGCTGTCATGACGTCATGATCACCAATCAACACTTCATGATCACATCATGTGGGGCTGATGGAGAATGCAGAAGGAGGGGTTTGCACCTAATGAAGCCTTCAGCAAGTATACACCTATCTAAAATTAATTAGACAAATTAGTCTACATTTATTTACCTGGCTTTTGGAGTGCTGCATTGTTTTTCTACAATTAGAGTCCTGGAGTCCTGCCTGGTTCTCTTGTCTCCTCCCTTCTTTCTTCTCTTCTTTCCTTTTCTCTCCTATCATACGCTCTTTCTTCTCCTCTCCTTGCATTTCTCTCTTCTCCTTCTCTAATTCTTCTCCACTCCTCTCCTCTTTCGTCCCCTTTCCTCTTTTGTTTCCTCTCCTCTTTTTCCTCTCCTTCCCTTTTTCTTCTCTTTCCTTTAATTTCCTTTCTTCTCCTTCTCTATTTTTTCTCCTCCCATTCCCCTTTGCTCCTCTTCTTGTCTTTCTTCTCCTCTGCTTCTCTCTTTCTTTTTGTTTTCTTTGCTCTCCTCTCTTTCCTTCCTTTCTTTCTGTTCTGCGAACAGGATGTTACTCAAAGAACTGGTTTATTAGAACTGTAGAGGATGGATAGATAGATAGATAGATAGGTAATTAGATAGATAGATATGAGATAGATAGATAGATAGATAGATAGATAGATAGATAGATAGATATGGGATAGGAGATAGATAGATAGATAGATAGATAGATATGAGATAGATAGATAGATATGAGATAGATAGATAGATATGAGATAGATAGATATGAGATAGATAGATAGATAGGAGATAGATAGATAGATAGATAGATAGATATGAGATAGATAGATAGATATGAGATAGATAGATAGATATGAGATAGATAGATATGAGATAGATAGATAGATAGATATGAGATAGATAGATAGATAGATAGATAGATAAATAGATAGATATGAGATATGGATAGATATGCAATGATAGATAGATATGAGATAGATAGATAGATAGATAGATAGATAGATAGATATAGATATGAGATAGATAGATAGATAGATAGAGAGATATGAGAGAGAGAGACGATAAAAGAAAATACACAGTGTATATATTAGACATATCTGAGATACAGAGTAGATATATAAGAATACTTCTTCGGACTGGCAGGGACTGTTTGTACTGCTGTATAATTTGTGTGTGCTGCACTGCGTAAAGCATAACAAAGCCTATAAACCACGGAGATCTTCTACAGTATCTATTCATACGCAGGAGGTCAGAGCAGTTTTATTTGTGCCTAAGAGCATTTATGTAGCAAAATAAAACTCACATCATAGGAAATAAATAACCAACCTTTCACACGGGATAGAATAGGCCGCACGGAGCTCCGCAAGTCGCAGTAAATTCCGCACCAAAACCCACAGAATTCCGCAGCTGCATATTTGGCTGTGTCCTGCGGCGTAATTCCATCCGGTGTGAAGGGTCTCTAAGACGTACGGTTTACATTATATATTGCATAGTCCTATGTTTATAAGACCGGCGTGAAAAAGGAATGGTAACTCAATAGGAAGGACATGCAACAAGTATTATATGACTAGACAGTTATATTATTGTGCTTCCCTTATGGGATCGGCACCCTTGCGAAAAGCCTCATTTAGAGTACAGTAAATGTAACAGAAACGGGATTTAAAATGACGGATTGCATATGTATCAGCGCTCATGATATGTTCTGGTATTCGTAAAGACTTCCTCTTTAGCATTTAACTGTTTTTGTTCTTCTATTTTGCAGAATGGAAGACAGAGTTTCATTGGACACCAGTTGGGGGGTGTTGCCGAAATCCCGAACAGCAAGGATCAAAGGGTCAAGTCTGCAAGAGCCATTCAAATGACCTACTACCTCCAGAATTATGGCTCTGCTACTCAAGACCACATTAACGAGCAATGGGAAACTGAATTTTGCACACTAATTCACCAGCTGCAAGAAGAACATCCAGATATCCAGATGTACTCATTAACATCCTTCAGCTTGCTCAGAGACTTTCAGAAAACCATAGAGTTGTCTAGAAGTGCGATTGTGGTGTGTCTTATGCTGGTTCTTCTGGCTGCCACTCTCTCCAGCTCTATGAAAGACTGTCTACGTAGCAAGCCCTTCTTGGGTCTACTGGGAGTACTCACTATTTGTATCTCCAGTGTCACAGCGGCAGGGATATTTTTCGTAACGAATGGAAGATATAACTCAACTCTGCTGGGAATACCATTCTTTGCTATGGGTAATGGTTTATTAATCATATATAATTGATTGAACAGGGTGGATTCTTGATTCTGATTGGATAAAGGGACAGGGCATCATGTGACATCAACACCTAGTAGGTATTGATTCACCAGATCAATCCCCGTGAATAGAGTCGAACATGGTTGCAAAAATAGTGCGAGGGGTCCGACAGGCTTCCATTAGGGCTTCTGTCAGTTTGACAGCAAAAGTAGTACTGCATGTTACACTATTGTTGCTGTCCAAAGTGACGGAAAGCCCAAAAGAAATGCCAATGGATCCTTCTAACATGTAAGCCTTCAAGACATAGAGCACAGATTTCATATTATCATATTTGCCAACAGTCCCAACTTTCCAAGGAGAATTCCATGAACTGAACCACAAAAGGGACAGAGTTTATGCAAACTCGACTCAAAAGTGGGCAGTTTGGGGTATTCCTTGGTGACCCCTGGGCGGGGATTTAACATCCTAAGTTTGACAAGTCAAGTATTATTAAGTATGTATTCTCTTTGCAACGGGAGAGGCTTCTTTTTGTGTATATGGTTGCCCCTGTTAGGTAAGAATGGTGGAAGAGAATTGACAACTACTCTGAGCAGCCGTGATTATCACAGTTGTGCCTCAAAAAGGAGTAATATTAGCTCCGAAACGCGTTGCACTCCATCGGCCTTGTCTTTACCGTTGTCCATGTCTACTTACTAGAGATGAGCGAGCACCTAAATGCTCTTGGGACGAAATTTTCGCGATGCTCGAGGGTTCGTTTCGAGTAACGAACCCCATTGAAGTCAATGGGCGACCAGAGCATTTTTGTATTTCGCCGATGCTCGCTAAGGTTTTCATGTGTGAAAATCGGGGCAATTCAAGAAAGTGATGGGAACGACACAGCAACGGATAGGGCAGGTGAGGGGCTACATGTTGGGCTGGATCTCAAGTTCACAGGTCCCACTATTAAGCCACAATAGCGGCAAGAGTGCCCCCCCCCCGCACTGTCAGCATAAAGATCGTTCTCCTCTGCCATAGCTGTAACAGCTGTGGCAGAGAAGAACGATGTTAGCCCATTGAATTCAATGGAGCCGGCAATACAGCAGGTTCCACTGAAAGCAATGGGCTGCCGGCGTGCGCGGGATGAATTGTCGGGAAGGGCTTAAATATAGAACCCCTTCCCTGCAATTCATCCAGAAATGTGTAAAAATAAAAAAAATATACTGTATATACCGGCGTATAAGGTGACGGGGCGTATAAGACGACCCCCCAACTGTCACCTTATACGCCGGGAATACAGCGGAGCAAAAAATAAAAATCATTACTCACTTCCCCCGGTGTTCTGCGGCGCTGCTGCAGGATGTCGCTCCCTCCTGGTCCCCGGCAGAGCATTGCTTTCTGGACGCAGGGCTTGAAATCCCCGCCTCCAAAAAACACACGTGCCTTCAGCCAATCACAGCCAATGACAATGATGTCATTGAATGGCTGTGATTGGCTGACGGCGTGTGTTTGCTAATCACAGTAGCTTTCTGGAGGCGGGGATTTCAAGCCCTGCGTCCAGAAAGCAATGCTCTGCCAGGGACCAGGAGGGAGCGACAGCCTGCAGCAGCGCCGCAGAACGCCGGGGGAGGTGAGTAATGAATATTTTTTTGACACTTTCTTTTTTTTTGTATTACCGGCGTATAAGACGACCCCCGACTTTAGAGCAGATTTTTCGGGGTTCAAAAGTCGTCTTATACGCCAGTATATACGGTATATACTTACCTTGTCCCGGCAGACGGAGTTCAGCGCGGCCGGCCTACAGTGGGTGTGAAGGGGGGGTGAGTCAGACCTGCCCCCTGATTGGCTCAGCGCTGGGTCTACCTCACACCCCCTTCACACCCACTGCCGGCCACCACGGCTGAACTCCGTCTGCCGGGACAAGGTAAGTAATAGTATATATATATATATATTTTTTTTTTTTATTTTAACACATTTCTGGATGAATTGCAGGGAAGGGCTTATATATTTAAGCCCTTCCCGACAATTCATCCCACGCACGCCGGCAGCCCATTGCTTTCAGTGGAACCTGCTGTATTGCCGGCTCCATTGAATTCAATGGGCAAACATCGTTCTTCTCTGCACAGCTGTTATAGCTGTGGCAGAGAAGAATGATTTGTCTTCTATATGTTCTCAATGGGGTCGGCGCTGCTGCCGCCGGCCTCATTGAGCGCATATAGAGAAGAGAACAGGAATCGCAGATCGCAGATAGGTGCGATCTGCGATTTCTATGGCCTAAGAAGGACCGTTGGGGTTCATGAAGCATAAAATCACTCCTAACGCTCTCCCTATAGCAGCTCCGGCACCAACAGCACTTTCCCTGAACTATGTCAGAATGCATCTGTGGCGAGCCACGGGAGGGGCCGATTTTTATACTCGGGTGACACCTGATCTCGCGAGCCACTCACTGCAGGGGGGTGGTATAGGGCTTGAACGTCGCAGGGGGAAGTTGTAATGCCTTCCCTGTCTTTCTATTGGCCAGAAAAGCGCGCTAGCGTCTCAAAGATGAAAGTGAAAGTAACCCGAACATCGCGTGGTACTCGTTTCGAGTAACGAGCATCTCGAACACCCTAATACTCGAACGAGTATCAAGCTCGGACGAGTACGTTCGCTCATCTCTACTACTTACCAATAAACCAGTTGTAACTGAAACTTCCTAGGTTTTGGTTTCTGGTTCTCTGAGGACATCCCAGGATTTGGAGGAGTCCTGTGTGTCTATTGGGCTCCTCTCCGAAGTAAGTTATCCTCCTCAATAGTTCTACTTTTCTTACATTATCCAAATTGCAAGAAGCACGGGGTCTTTTCTACTTTGTTTTACTGTGTTCTCAACCAAGGTCATCTCTATCTGCGGGCTCCCCCCAGGCGCTCCCCCTAAGGATTAGAGATTCTGTTTTTTGGATACATCTGTTAAGCTGTCTCGGACTGACGGTGTGGAAGCCTATATCTCCATATATTCACATATCACTGCGTAGTCACCTTCTCTAGGGAATCCCCGTGATTGGAGCGCGAGTCTACTGATTTTTATGTCCAAGCAAATTTTTGGCTTATAAGAGTGGGTCTCGATCTTCAAACCCATTTGGTCTTTGTCCTGACAAGTAAAGTTAAATATCTTGCATCAGCAATATTATTATCATATGGACCAAAATTCTAACTTAAATTATAACATAAAGGGGTTGGGCCACCATGCACAATGTCTTACAGAATGAAGAGCCCACAGTGAACAGCTGTTTGCCCCAGGATTCTATCTCAACAAATAGCTATTGCAAAGGACATGTATTATAACAGGGCAGACATTTATATAAATGACCACACTGTAATAACAAGGACAATATGTGATTCACCTAGATGGGAGCCGCTCTTACACAGCACCTCTCCATTCATGCCATGGTGGAGGTTCTGAGCAAGCACTGACAATAGGAGTACTCTCCCAAAGTAGATCATACTCACCTGTTTCTGCTGACACCGAGGCCAGTCTATCGTCTTTCACGTGTAGAGCACAGTCAGAAGTCAGCCAAATCCATGCAATATAGAGTTACAACACAGGGGAGTGGTAGTTTGCAAGTGCAGCAGTATCATGGCTCAACAGTTTTCTGGCACAGATTGCACCAGAAAGCCATCAAACATGCTTTGTGCCCCACTTACTAACGGTTTCCCCCCAAAAGTAAGACCTACCCCAAAAGTAAGCCCTACCCGGTTTTCAGGGTAGGGTTGAAATATAAGCCCTCCCCCAAAAAATAATCCCTAGCTAAAGTACACGAAAAAAGTCCCTTGCGATGGTCCCTCTTCTTTCTGGTGACAGGGCTTTAAATACCCCGCCTCCAGCAAAGCAAGCACTGTGATTGGATCAAGCTCCAGCCAATCAGAGCTGGCGCTCAATCATTCTCAGCCATTCAGTGAATGACATCACTGAATGGCTGTGATTGGCTCATCGAACGCCGGCTGTGATTGGCTGACACGCAATCCAATCACAGTGTTCACTTGGCTGGAGGCGGAGTAATCAAAGCCTTATCACCAGAAAGAAGAGGATATCTCAGCGCGGATGACACTGCAGACTTACGTATTGCCGCCGGAGACCAGCAGCGCGAGGCACCAGAACACCACGGACCAGGGGATTATAAGCCCCCTCCCCTGAAAATAAGACACTGTGCCTCTTTTGGGGCATAAATTAATATAGGACAGTGTCTTATCTTCGGGGAAACACAGTATGTGTTTTAGACACTTTTGGACACTTTTTCTGCTGTGTGCGACAAAGAGACGTTCCTTATAAAAAAGAAAGGGAAGGGGTATGGCCTAAATTGTGCCAAGAATTGCACCAAATTGCTGCACTTTGTAATAAAATTTTGGCAGAATTTTGGGCCAACTAAAAGGTGGTCTAAACGTAGACTAGACAGTCTTAAAATTCCACTGAGCTACTGTTATAAATCTGGGACATTGTAAGACTGTCTAGTCTAAGTTCGCCCTGTGTAACTTTTAGACAGTGTCAGTAAATGTGCCGCAGTGACGTCATCACGCTGCCTTCATTGCATAGAAAGCTGTGAATGGTCGGGCACAGAGCAGACTTCTCCCTTGCATTTGGCAGCATCTGTCTAATCAATTGTATTAGTGTTTTTAGGATGTTGTTACAATGAACCGTCTGCGTCCCACCTCTACTTACTGTGACAACCATATATCTTACATGGGACTGCTGACCGAGGCTTCCCCTTTAATATTCATACTTCATTAATATTGGTCGTTTAGATAGGACCTTACTGAGAGCCGCTGCCTGGGAGCTGAAGCCGCCGCCGAATCTGCGCCGGTCAGCCCTATCTGATAGGCTGACCGCGGAGAATCGGGGCAATTCGCGAGCGGAGAATCACAATGATTCTTCGCTCGTGGACAGTGTGCCGGCGCTTTCCATTCAAAATCACGCCGGTGGACAGGCACCCTAAGACCCCCTTCACACGGGTGACACGGCATCGCCACAAGAAAATCACAACGATTGGTGGTTCGTGCGATATTGCTGCGTTTTCTTGTGGCGATTCCACGATTTTGTGGTGCTACAAAGTCGCAAGTAGT
Organism: Eleutherodactylus coqui; assembly: GCF_035609145.1. Classification (NCBI taxonomy): domain Eukaryota; kingdom Metazoa; phylum Chordata; class Amphibia; order Anura; family Eleutherodactylidae; genus Eleutherodactylus; species Eleutherodactylus coqui. Next base: position 57,109,549 of record NC_089837.1, on the reverse strand, counting down.
GCTAGAAAGGTGCATGACTTTGTAGCACCGCTTGCGAGGCTTTTTTTTTTTTGGGGGGGGGGGGGGTGAAGTATAAGCCCTACCCCCAAAATAAGCCCTAGCTGCAGGAAAAAAAAGTTAAAAAAGAAAAATACATCACCCAGAAGAGGTGTCCGACTCTGTTGCATCTTTTCCCCAGTCACAGCCTAGACCGCATGTGTGGAATTCAAGGTCCATCATTTTATGTGGCCAGCGATGCGGTCCGGGTGCAGAAAGACCAGCGCTCCACTTTCCCCTTAGGATGCAGCCAGCACTTGGCAGAAGGACGGTGCCAGCACAGAGAGTGGGTGTCATCTTGAATTTGGAACTCCAGCACATATCTCCACACCACTCTGTTCAGCAACTCATAGGTGGTGGCACAACTCTGACACCCTAACCACCCTCAAAAGTAGGAAGCTCGGTGCTAAAGAGGTGAAAGGGAAGAAACAATATCAGGGCGAAGTCAGATGTGCATTTTGTTACATGCACCTATTTGCCCCCCAAAAAAATGCATGTCATAAAACCATTGGTTTCCTATGCAGTGTTTACATGTCTGTTTTTTACATGCACAAAATCTTTGTACCTGCAAAAGATAGGACATGCGTGCAGCGGCAAGGTCCGTGCTGTGCGTATTGAATCCCTGCAGGGAGTCAGTCCCCTCATCTCTGAACACTGTAACAGCACTGTCACAGTGTTCAGTGATGATGGGACTCCTAGTGGGGACTAAAGAATCCACTGCCACAGCTGTCACAGCTGTGGCAGAGGATCGTGATGTTCTCCCACTGCTTTCAATGAAGCCGGCGTTGCAGCCAACCCCCGAAGTGATTTTCGAGTAAGGGCTGGAAATATAAGCCCTTCCCTGAAAATCATCCCTAGGTGTAGAAAAAAAAAACATTACTCACCTAGCAGCATTGTAAGTCCTCCGATACGTCTTCTGTCTTGCATGCGGGCACTGATCTAAAGTGCTTTCCTCTGGCCGGGGATTTAAAAATCAATAAATGGCTGAGCACTGCCTCTGATTGGCTGAGCGCTGTGACCAATCACAGGCAGCGCTCAGCTATCATTTAATGAATGGCTGAGAGCTGCCTATGATTGGCTGAGCACTCAGCCAATCAGATTAACACTTTCTGGAGGCGGGGATTTTTAAATCCCTGGCCAAAAGAAAGTGCTTTAGATCAGTGTCTGTATGAAAGAAAGAAGACGCGCTGAAGTCTGGACAGCGCAACTAGGTGAGTAATGTTTTTTTTTTTTTCTATACCTAGGGATGACTTTCAGGGAAGGGCTTATATTTCAAGCCCATCCCCGAAAATCACTGTGGGGGTTGCCGGCAGCCCATTGCTCTCAAGGGGGCTGGCGTCAGCGATGCTCACCCCATTGAAAGCAATGGGCACACAGCTACGGTCACGTGCATTTTGATAATGCGCGGAGCGCTTTTTTTGCACACTATGTGCTTGTTTGACTGAGCCCTCATAGTGCTTAGAGTCCCATAGTAGTTACATTTAGGACACACAGGCGTATGCAGTTTTGGTCCATGAAATATGCAATGCTTTCATGGATGGAAGCTGTGCGTATTCACTCTGTATTTGGACATTCTTCCATTTTTTTGAAGGCGTATTCACTGCATATTTCACTTGCGCAAAAACAAAAAAATGCAAGAGTCCGATAAATTTCTCTTTCCTTCATGCATAGGGTGTAAATTCGCCGTGTATTTAAGCAATCCCATTGATGTAATTGTGCAATATCAGTCTGTAATACCAAAATAGAATATGGTGCAATTTATTTCACACTCATAAAATACACACGTGAAAAAATGCAAGTCTGAATGCCCAAACACAAATCTGTGGTGTGTAAGCGGTCCTTATTATGTGCTCAAAGTGTCACACTCTTCCCCTTGCATATTTACTACAACCACTTGTCTGTTTGTATATATGTAAGTATGTGTGTGAGTGAGTCTCATAGCACCGCCCCCCTGATGACATCTTGCTCTGCCCCTGGCGATGTCATTGTCCCGCCCCCTGGCAACGTCATAGCAGGTCCTACCAAACTGAGAATACAACGAAGCCATTATTATGTCAAACACGACTCAGTGGTCCTGATGGGACACTGACCTACCATCACCACAGAGATCCGGCAGGCTGAAGGACTTGTGGTGACATCACTGCTGTGGGAGGAGCCATTCTGGAGTTTGGTAGTACTGGATACTGGATAAGCCAACAGAAACTACCAAGACCTGTAATGGGTGGAGTCCGGTTTCACATGACCAGGGGCTCATCACTGTATTCCAGAAGCTGTGTGTGTCATATGTGCAGTCAGCATAAATGTAGTAGAGCTGTTTTGTGTGTTTAATGTGTATAGTAAGCATGGATGTATGTCATGTAGCAAAGCTGTGTCTGTCACGCGCATATAATATAGCAGACCTATGTTTGTACCATGCGCATGTCATGTCTGTCAGATTCATGGCATGTAGCAGAGCTGTGTCTGTCACACGCCCATGTACTGCAGCTTTGTGTGTGACATGCATGTAGCAGAGCTGTGTGGCTGATACTATAATTTCCTAATAATTAGTAGTAAACTTCTATGGGACACTTGCAGGAAAATACAGCAGGTCTTACTTTTTCCCATCCCCTCAAAATGCACTTGTGAGAATGAACCCATTGAAATCATTGGTTCGAGTCTCTATGTTTTGCGTGCGTATATATTATAAAAACATGCGCAAATGCGGTTGTGTGAAGAAGCTCGAATATGGAGCATAAATACGCCCGTGGGAATGAGCTCTTATAAATGGCTCTTTGAAGGCAACCAGAATCCTGATGTGGCCCTCCGTCAAAATGAGTTTGACACTTCTGGCCTAAACCTTTACCACCTCAATGGGGCAGTGTCTTTCCACATAAGATGCATTTCTTCCCAGGTCTCCATCTCAGGCCTCGTCTCAGCACTACATTTTCAGTGACCCGTTGTGCCATTTCATACATCGCACCGTATTATTACTAATACATGCAGTATTCTTATTATTTCAATTCCCCCTTACACTACAGCTCAGTCACATCCATGAATGGGTCTGAGCTTGGCAGGAGCGGCTCCATCAGGAGTCGAACCCCCAATATCGCACGATAGGCCACCAGCGAAAATTCCCGGAAGCCCCAGTATTATTCCTGCCGCCACTTAACAATATAAACCGGAATCAACAATAACATTCTCCCCGGTCCGATCGGGACGTAATGATAATTTCCTCATATGAAAACATATTTCAAGCAGCAGATACATATTTATTTCACCAACCGGTTTAGAATAACGTTTTTTTCTTGCCGAGGGCCAAAAAACGAGAGTCTCCAGTAATTGATATTGCGGTTATGACAGAAGACAGATTGTGGAATCAATAGGATATTTGTGTTTTAGCGAGAAGGAGGACGGAGGGAATACTAAAAGGTTTTATATAATTTTCTACTTGGCTGAATCTCTTCAGAGTCCCTCTGGTTATAATAAAGACACAGAGAAAATATTTTCCCCATTCGGAGTAAATATAAGTTACATCCACAGAAGCATAAATTGCATTTTAAACCTGCAGGAGGTTTTATGGTTACTGGCTTAGTAAAGGCAGTGAGGTGGTGCGACGGCACACAGAACATGCCATGAATAGCACTGGCGATGGTGTATAGTACCTACCATGGCAGCAGCGCACAGCACTGCTATGGGGCCCATTGGGTGAAGGAGCCCGTCATGAAATGAAGTTCACTCCGATTGGCAGTGTTGAAGCATCGACTGAAGTACGGCTTAGTGCCCCCATGTCGGTAACTGTAGCCAAGTCATGAACATGACCGGCAGAGTTAACCCTTTCCAATCCAATTTCCCTGCCACCCGCACACTCCTCAGTGCTTATTTATTTTTGCTGTGTGGATTTCTTGGAATGACTCAACAGAAGCACATAAAAATGACCCATCTTGATGATTTTATTAGCAATTTTTTGAAAAATTAACCCTCATCCTATTTTAAGAATTCCCTGCATAGCTTCGATGTCGGACGAGGGCCGACGCATGTCTCTAACAGCATGTAGGACAACGCTCCAATGTCGGAGGCTGTTCTGGATATGTTTTTTGTAATATGGACAACAGCGCTCTATCAGATCACCCTCGTCCAACATCGAGGCTATACAAGGGCTGACGCTGGATTGGAAGGGGTTAAGCTTTTTTTTTTTTTTTTAACGGAATGTCATTGTTCAAAAAATAGTTCAAATGAGTGAAAGTGAACGATCGTTCGGTCTAAACTCGCGGTAATGACCAAATACTGGAGATAATTATTCACTTTTGGCTCGTTGTTCAGCCACAAAAATCATCATTGGCTCATTGACTTATCGCTCAGTTTAAACACTGATTGTTCAATCCCTCTCAGTGACTTATACAGCAAATGTGGAAGACTGAATCATTCTCGTTTGAAAGGGCCAACGATGTACCTGTCTAAGCAGACGGTACAACAGCAGACGGGCTAATGGTGACATCACCTGCTCGTTCAAACGATAATCGACTCGTCTAAAGGGACCCATAGAGGGAATTTTCATTTGATCAACCAGTATACAATATTGAAATACCCTGCATGTGCACCAAATGTGATGACCTACCACTAAAGGGCATTTTATTCAGCCCGAATACAATCTCAGTTTTGGTTTACATAGTTCCTTGGGTCACACAGTGGGTGTCCTTCGTAACGTATATGCTTCATTGTGACCGTTTAGTAATTTATCGGTCCTGCTGTGTCCCCTTAATATTTAATAAGACCCCACTGTGCCCCCTGAGTCAATCATAAGGCCTCTGTACCCTGGAAAAAAAATACTAAACTCACCTCCATAAACACTCCCATGGCGTCCTCCATCTGCTACCCTAGCCTCTTCTGGCCAGGATTGCGTGGAACGGCAAAGATGGAGCGATGACATCATTGTGCCGCCTGCAGTGCGATAGTGGTAGTCAATTGTATTTGTGTCTTTAAGGCATGGATACAGTTGATTTCAAGGAATGAGGATCGGATTATTTCCACCCCTTTGTGGGCCTTGGTTGGTGCAGTGGGCCCACTGATGCCAACTCAGCAAGAACATTCCTAGGAATACTCATTTCCTGATCATCGGGCTATGTAAAGGTGCGGTTGATCACTCTATAAGTGTACATTAATAAATATTGCCCTGATGGGTGTGAATCAAGAAAATCAGCATTCGTCTACGTGGCCTTCACACAAGCCAAATCAAACTCTATTAGGGGACGAAAGAGTGTTCATACCATCATTCATCCCCATAGAGTTTTATTACTGTTGACATCATATTCTCCATTCACACAGTGAGACATACTGGGACAATGATCATTTTTAGTGCCATTCTACAAACAAGCAACTGATCGTTCACCTGTTGACTGGTCGCCATCCTCATATGGCCAATGATTGGGCAAACAAACATTTCAAGGAACATTTTTGCCTGATCACTTGGCCATATGAAAAGCCCTTTAAATGGTTATTCCGGAAATTAGATTTTTTTTTCAAAACTGATAAATCGATGTGTGTCTGACTGCCGGGACCCCCGCTGATCTTGAGAATGGTGGACCCATGCCCTATTTCATACATTGTCCTTTTTTTGTAGTTTAGTAGGAAATGGAGCTGCTGGTTGCACAGGACGGCAGCGGCTGTATTCCTCTTAATGGTGCAGGCAGAGAGTCGAGCTCTGTGCTCAGCTTGGCTATCTGTCTGCCCATGTGTTTCCCAACTCCGGTCCTCATGTTTGCCAACAACTCATGTTTGCTGGATCCCATCACTACACTACAGAAATGGGAGACTGTATCTTGAACTGTGCAATAGGGCGGACATAGGTCCCCCTTTCTCAGTATTGGTGGGGGTCCCAGCATTCAGACCTCCTTTAAACTATCAGAAAACTGAAAAAGTTTCTCATGGCACATCCATACATATCGGCACAAGAAGACTTGCCGTGCCGGAATACCCCTTTAAGAGGCGCAAAAATGATAATTGTCAGTAGCAAATCTCCATTAATGTGCCAATGATGATGAAACTCTGTGGGGACAAATGATTGTATAACTGGTCATTCATCCCCTAATGGACTCTGAATCAGCTTGTGTGAAGGCCAAATAGAAGCGCTCCGGCCTTGTTGATTGGTGCTCATCATTGGAACAACATTGAATAATGTAAAAGGCTCCTCAGTCACCGGTGAACCAGCCTAGATCATGAGGACTAGTAGTAATATCATTATTACTGACTTTTTGATCACCATGGCTATTAATGTAGAACTTTAGGAACATCTTTTTCTTTCTCCAGCGATGCTTTTATTATCTAGACCACCGAGACCAATTAGAGCTTTATTGTACTGAACACCATGGGATAACATTCTCCAAATTTGCTGAAAATCTCCATTCTGGCAAATCAATTTCACCTTCTCTAGAATTCACTAAACCACTAGACACCGGGGATTTAGTAGGACCACTGGACCATGAAGTGCTGCTCAGAAAAATAAGGGAACACTTAAGCATCACAGTATAACCCCAAGTCACTTAACCCCTTCCTGCTGCTGCCCTTTTTCTTTTTCCTATTAACTTTTTTCTTACCCACTCTCAAAAAAATCATGACTTCTATTTTTCCGGTTAGGAGGGCTTATTTTTGTGAGATGAGTTGTATTTTTCAATAGTACCATATAATGCACTGGAGAAATGGGGGAAAAAATGCGAATTTGCAATTTTTGGCAAATGTTTGCTATTACAACATTGATAATTCAATAAAAAAGACATGTTATATTTTTCCTGTAAAAAATCCCCATGATCACACTCCCGGGGGAAGGGGGGGGGGGGGGACGTTCGGGAATGGTGTGACAACTCAAATGCTGATCGTGACTGTTGTTGGCAGATGTCAGCTGTCAAAGATGGCTGATACCTGTCATATACTGAGCCTGCTCTATACACAGACGCTCAATATGCGCCATAGATGTACAGCGCAAGTCAGGATGGCGTTAAACTTCACGGATATCAATCTATCCAGTTAGGAAGCAGAGGAGAATGGCAATCCATTTCATTCTGTTTTGGTGCAAATGAAAGTGACAACGGGTGCTCTGGAGAGACAACAGCCAGACATGCCCAAAAAGGGAATGGAGACAACTCTTCTCTCCTTATCCTTCCCGACTGTTATGTTCGTCCTGGATGCTAACAAAACCCTGAGAAGAATTGGTACTGGAGCAGTCAGGATAGGCGTATTAGCTTGCTACACAGTTGGCTAGACACAGGAGCCAATAGAAACATGAGGTAACGATCAGAGCGGGACACTCTGAACCCCTCTAACAGAACCTACCTTGCAGTGGAGCACCCGTCCTGAAAGGAACAACCCCACTACTTCCATGAGCACAGGTCCAAGGTCAGAGGGGAAACAGAGGACAGTAAAGCAGGGACAAACAGAAACTGACAATAAATAAAAGACAAGAACACAGAAGGCAAGGCAAACATACATGTGCAGGTAGTCCAGCTCCTCGAGGATGGCACATCCATACATGTTGGCGCAAGAAGATTTGCCATGCCTACCAGCAAAGTCTCAACGGCATGGAGCAGATATTACCATTACACAATGAGAGTTGGATAGAGCCATAGAAGGGTAGAACCAAGCAAGAGGATCGGAGGTACAGGAGGAGCACTGGCAAAGCCCTACAAAATAACCTCCAGTGGCATACTAGTCTGAATTTTTTTGCCCAAACCATCACCACGGGAGGGTGGCATGAGGGACCAACGTCCTCTACTGGGACCAGTGCTCACAATCGATGCAAGTCAGCAAAGAGCACCAGAATTGGCAGCTCCATCATTGGTGCACTGTTCCCTCTACGTGTATAGTAATTCGGAAGGACCTGCCAATCAGTATCTGGAAGTAGGAGGAGGTCAAGGAAGGGTACATATATGAATACACATGAGTTTGATTAGATTCCTCTCCAGTCCGGCCTGGCAAAGTTTTTCAAATGAAAGATTTGCAAAACCACTAACCGATCGGTATAAGTGACAGACCGCTGAAAAACAGCATGCCTGTCACTATACCCTGCTGCCCGCAATCCAGGCAGTTTACTAGACCTGACAGGTCCCTTTAAGACAGATGGCTTCTCCTGAAGATGTAAATCTTGTCTTCATAAGCACTTCACTGTAATTGGCCAAGGGCTTTGCCAGGCTTACGATCTGACTCTAGAATTGATAAGGCTTTCCATTTGAATAATGTAGGTATACATTATTTAACTCTCAGCGGGGGGCGGTACTCAGCGCGCCGTTCTCTAATTAAAATGGCTTTTCGTTTGGTGTTAAATTGCAGAACTGCCTTCAGGAAATTGCTAAAAATAAACCGGGATGTAAATGATATATAACCGATAAAGGGGGTTTAGATGATGTTTTCACGGTTCAGTAGTCTGGAGTTCAGGAAATCTCTTTTTCTATGGTGTAGTTAATTAATGAATTACTAATCTCTAAGAAATTATTATTTTATTTATGCAAATTAGTCAAATGAACTTCATACAGTAAGTGAAGGTTAAATTGTAAGTAGAATTATACACTAATATGTCAAAAGTCATGGGATAGCAATGTGTGAATTGATGATGAAGTGGCGTTACCTTAGGTGACGGCTTGGGAACACACAAACCTGTATAAGGGTGCTTTTTAGCCACGTCAAAACATCACAGTTGTGATAATAGAACATTGCGGCCGAATACGCCGGTCCATGTTTTGACGCAGCCGAAAAAAATAGGTCTTGCCCTATTTTTTGGCTGCGATCAGCTAGCAGCTCCCATAGGCTTCTATAAGAGCTGCTGGCAAAGGGAGGAGGAGGGAGTTTAGCAGCGGCTAGCGCTGCTAAACTATGTCAGGTGGCTATATTGAGCTATTAGAAATATTGCCAGCCGATGGAATTCCAGGCTGCGACATCTACACGCCACACCCGGCCATGTGAATGAGCGAAAAAACGCGAAATTCAGCTGCAACTACGGTAGGTCATGGCGTTTTTTTTTGTTCACGCATTTTTCGTCCGCGATGCGGCTGGCTGAGAAGCGTATCACCCGTGTGAAAGAGGCCTAAATCATTTAGTCGTTCACATTCACTGTATAAGTGAATGAGAACGACTGAACGATTGGTACTTAAAGCAAACTGCTTGCATAAAATGATCGATAAGCGAATGAATTATCTTTCAATCGTTGGCTGAACAATGATCATTCAGATTTGAACGATCCAGCAATTTTTTTAACCAATACTCATTCCATTTAAATGCACCTTAAAGGGGTTGTCCCGCGTCGAAACGTTTTTTTTTTTTTTTTCCAACCCCCCCCCCCCCCCGTTCGGGGGGGGCAACCCCGATGCAGGGGTTAAAAAAACAACCCGCACAGCGCTTACCTGAATCCCGGCGGTCCGGCGTCTTCATACTCACCTGCTGAAGATGGCCGCCGGGATCCTCTGTCTCCGTGGACCGCAGGGCTTCTGTGTGGTCCATTGCCGATTCCAGCCTCCTGATTGGCTGGAATCGGCACGTGACGGGGCGGAGCTACACGGAGCCGGCATTCTGCACGAGCGGCCCCAGAGAAGACTGCAGAAGACCCGGACTGCGCAAGCGCGGCTAATTTGGCCATCGGAGGGCGAAAATTAGTCGGCTCCATGGGAACGAGGACGCCAGCAACGGAGCAGGTAAGTATAAAACTTTTTATAACTTCTGTATGGCTCATAATTAATGCACAATGTACATTACAAAGTGCATTAATATGGCCATACAGAAGTGTATAGACCGACTTGCTGCCGCGGGACAACCCCTTTAAGTTCTGAGCTGTTATCCTGTGAGTGAGGTTGGCCGTGCTCATGGCAAGCTGAATTATCAGCGTTCGGACGAGGTATAATAGTGGGTACCAGACAGTTGTGACATGCCATTGCCGCAGTGAAACTTCAACTTTTAAAAAAACTTTTACGTGATCGCCATTATCTAATTGGATAACGGCGATCACGTGACCAGGGACTGCTCACTGCGGCCCCCTGTGAAACCTCCGGGCTCTCGGCTACCTTTGGTAGCCAGGAGCAGGGAGATTTAAAATTTACCGGGCAATCCTTGATTTTTGCGCGTGCGTCCGCCAGTTTATTGACAGACTCATGCACCGAAGCTGTGACGGGTGTGCGGATAAAGATCCCATCGTGGAACAAATTCAGGGACCTTAGGTATGTAATTTCATCTTCCCTTATGGATCGTATGAAGCGATGAAACTAACTTTTGAAACTTTTTTTCAAACTTTTTCTAACTTTACATGATCACCATTATCCAATGGTTACGGTGATCATGTGACGGGGAACCACATAGAGCGGTCCCCGGTGACATCTCCTTGCACTCAGCTATCTTGGACAGCTGGGTGCAGGGAGATTTTAAATTTGCCAGGCTCTCCGGGCCTTCTGCGCATGCAAGCAAACATTGGCGTATGCACAGAAGCTCACGGCAGGTCCAGATCGCCATGGGACATCACAGAGGACGGGGGTCAGTATTTTCAGCTCACCCTCATGGATCCAATTTGAAATCCAAGCTGAAACTTTAAGTTTATTTCACTTTTATGCGATAACAGTGAACACGTGCCCGGGGACCTGTCACTGCAGTCCCCTGTGACATCTCCATTTTCTGCGCATGCATCGCCATTTTTCCTTTGGCACGCATGCACAGTAAATGGCGGTAGGTCCTTTCCTACCTGAATCTTTAGCTTTTTTTGACTGTTTATTTACTTTCATGCGATCGCCGTTATCCCCGCGGCCCTCCATGACAGCTCCAGCAGCCGACTGCAGTGAGCTGTAACATCCATAGCCCGCGTGGCTTTAATCCCCAGAGCCAGCGTGTTTTTACGGCCCTGAGGATTAAAGCCCGCTTAGAGAGTACGTTAAAACACTATGGGGTAGTCACTAAGGGGTTAACATACAACACAGCCAGTCTATCTGTGCTGGCACCAGAAGGAAATATTACTCATAGTAGGCATGCGCCGCCCAGCTCATCACATGGTCTGGGGCGACATGCTGACTTCACCCCAGACCCATCCTTGAACCCAGACGTCATAGCGCTGTCGTTTCTGTGACAGCCACTTTAATTTCCCGAAGGACATCTGAAAATTAAGAGCTGGAATTCAGTTGGTTGTCACGGTCAATGGCAGCATAGGTTGGTTGCGCTAATTTCGATTAATCTCCACGGGATCCATCACTGTTCATACAATGTGACCCATTCAAGGTCCATCAAGGGAATAGAAGTAAAAATGAACATAATTTGAGGTTCTGTAGACCTTTAACCGCTCCAATCTCACGTGAAAATTTCCAGGAGAGTCGCTCAAGAAAGATTAATTTTCAAGGCCAAAAATAAACACTAATGTAATAATGAAATAATTAGGTTAATATTTCAGTGTGTGCGGCTGGAGGCTTGTATACGGGATGAATTACTATCAGCGGCATTCCAGAGGAATCTATAGCAGAACATATTTAATTAAGTGAGAAGCTTATTAACCGCCTCCGATAAATTATTCATTTCACACAGGAAACATCTGAGTAATGTAAAGATCTAATCAGTTTTATCACCCCGTTTTGTTTTTACCATTCGCCCCTGGAGTATTTGGAGTTTGACATAGACAAAGCTGGATGAATGCAGGTGTGGTAGACCAGATACAGCAAAATGTTGAATTGCAATCAGATCTCCATTATCTCCTAGATCCTTGGGTCTTAACCGGTGGTAGTAGGGGGTCTTATGCTGGGGAGTAGAGATGAGCGAGCGTATTCGCTAAGGCAAACTACTCGAGCGAGTAGTGCCTTATGCGAGTACCTGCCCACTCGTCTCTAAAGATTCGGGTGCCGTCGGAGGGCGGAGAGCAGGGAGGAACGGGGGGTGGGGAGGGGGGAGATCTCACTCTCTCCCCCCGCTCCTCCCTGCTCACTCCCGCAACTCACCGCTCTCCCCCGCCGGCACCCGAATCTTTGGAGGTACTCTCATAAGGCACTACTCGCTCGAGTAGTGTGCCTTAGCGAGTACGCTTGCTCATCTCTACTGGGGAGTCTTATCTCACTGATTGCAACATCACTATATAGTCTTGTTGCCATTGACTTCCGCTGCAACCCATCCACCCACAATAAGCTCCCACACAAACAAGCTCCCCCCTCTGTTATTTCAGAGCTGTGCTGGCTGCTTCTGCATGGGGCTATTGGGGAGCTGTTTTCACAGTGTTCATAGGGCAGCGGAAAATGACATGTAATCTGTATTCTGGGTCAGTACTATTATGGGGTTCATGTGACATTTGATTGCTTTAATTTTTTTTTTTTTTTTAAAGAGAAGCAACCAAAAAAGTACAAGTCATCTGCCATTGCATGTTTTCTCATCTGCAGAATAAATAACATGATATTTAAATAAATTTGACATTTACAGACGCAGCAAAACACATTTTTAATTATATTTTTTTATGTGACAAGTGGTAAAAGTTTTTATTTTACTTTTTGTATTTTTTTTTACATTTCTGAGTAATTTAAATAACTTTATTATTTTATTCTTAGTCCCCATAGGGGCCTTGAACTTGCGATCGCCTGATTGCATGTATAATATACTGCAGTACTTCAGTATTGTATTATATTGCCTTTTGATAAGTAGTCTATTAAGCCATGCCACATGCAAGCTTTAATAGGCAGTCCTCCATAGCAGCCCTGAGGGATTTTACAATAGGTCGTTCTAATAAAAAGGGGCCCTAGGCAAGTGTCCACTTTGCCAACCCCTAAAACAAATCTTGTTATTAGGTTGCTTGTATGATATCCACTGGTGGAAACTGAAAGTGTTACACTTAGGGCTCAGTCAGACGGGCGTTTTTTCGCGTGATTTGCGCATGCGCATGCGTCCAGCGATTTTATAAAACCATTGCTTTGCAATGGTATCAGACACATGAGCGCTTTTTATGCGCTTGTCTGATAAATTATAGAACAGAAATCGCAGATCGCACCTATCTGCGATCTGCGATTCCTGTTCTCTTCTCTATATGCGCTCAATGGGGCCAGCGGCAGCAGCGCCGACCCCATTGAGAACATATAGTAGACAAATCATTCTTCTCTGCCACAGCTGTAACAGCTGTGGCAGAGAAGAATGATGTTTGCCCATTGAATTCAATGGAGCCGGCAATACAGCCGGCTCCATTGAAAGCAATGGGCTGCCGGCGATCGCACAATGAATTTTCGGGAAGGGCTTAAAAATATAAGCCCTTCCCGGAAATTCATCCAGAAATGTGTAAAAACAAAAAATATATATATACTCACCTTTTCCCGGCAGACGGAGTTCAGCCGCGGCCGGCCGGCAGTTCTCCTGAACTGCTCTGAGTAGTATTCAGCAGCCGGGGATTTAAAGTCCCTGCCTGCTGAATGAGCTGCCTCTGATTGCTCACAGCCTCACCAATCAGAGGCAGCTCTCACTTACCCATTCATGAATTCATGAATGGGTGAGTGAGTGCTGCCTCTGATTGGCTCAGCGCAGGGACCAATCAGGGGCAGCTCTCAGCTGTCATTCAATAACTGAGAGCTGCGTCTGATTGATTCCTGCGCTGAGCCAATCAGAGGCAGCACTCACTCACCCATTCATGAATTCATGAATGGGTAAGTGAGAGCTGCCTCTGATTGGTGAGGCTGTGACCAATCAGAGGCAGCTCATTCAGCAGGCGGGGATTTTAAATCCCCGGCTGCTGAATACTACTCAGAGCAGTTCAGGAGAACTGCCGGCCGGCCGCACTGAACTCCGTCTGCCGGGACTAGGTGAGTATATATATTTTTTTTGTTTTTACACATTTCTGGATGAATTTCCGGGAAGGGCTTATATTTTTAAGCCCTTCCCGAAAATTCATCGTGAGATCGCCCGCAGCCCATTGCTTTCAATGGAGCCGGCTGTATTGCCGGCTCCATTGAATTCAATGCGCTGGACAGCTCCGGCCCGTTTCTATTGAAACGCGGCTAGGAGCAGTTTTTTCGGGCGATTTTTCGGCCCCGGTCACGCGATTTGCGGATGCGCATCCGTCATGCGATCTGCAAATCGCGGGAAAAAACGCCCGTGTGACTAAGGCCTTAGACAGAGTTGCAGAAAATTTGTGAAACTTAGATCTCCATATGAAGGGTATTGAATACTTAAAAAATAGATGGCGTGCTTGTTTTAGTGTACATTGTTTTAGTTTCTAAGTTGTAAAGTGTATTATGTAAGAGGGTCCCTTTTTGTCCAGGTATGCTAAATTGTCAAGTTCAAAGTCTGCACACCTATATGTCTGACTTTGAGAGAGGTTGTATATTTGGCATAAAATCGAAATGGGGGCATCGTATCATGAAATCCCCTGAAGGACTGGCCATAGTGCAATGTCAGTACAGAGAATGGTTACTCAGTGGACACAGGAGGGCTCCAGTACTCGTAGACCTGGCACAAGTCCACGCAGTAAGAGAATGCCAAGTGAAGACTGCAGAAATGAGCGGATGGAAATCACTGATGGACAACTTCAGCACAGATCAGAGTAGTGGTTGGAGTCAGTTACCCCATGAACAGTCTTAAACTGATTGCCTGACGCTGGGTTGCATTCTTGGACCCCCATGCAGTGTGTTCTATTAAGCCAATTTCATTGCATTGCATGGGGTTTACAAGGAATGACTAGCCTGGTGGACTTCTAGACACAACTGGACACATGAATGGAGAACGGTTGTGGTTAGTTATAAAGCCTGATTCTCTGTGGGGCAAAGTGATAATCGTCAATGTATCAATCAGCGTTTAAGAGAAAGGGCCCTTCCTGCTGTTATTTCAGAGCGCCACACAGGTCCAATCCCTGGAGTCATGGTTTGAGGACAATCAGTTATGACAGCAGGACGGAGTTAGTGGTTATTGAAGGCGCAATGACTGCCCGCCAGTATGTAGACAGAGTGGTACACCTTGTTGTTATGCCCTTCATGACCACCATCCAAAATAGTGTCTTCCAAAAGGATAATGTTCATGCACATAATGCACCCATCACAAGACATGCCTTGCAAGGTGTCACGACCATGGATTGGTGTTTTCCCGACTTATTTCCGATAGAACATATCTAGGATGTCATAGGTAGACGCATTATGCACATGGCCACCCACCACAGACTGTACAACTGACCGCACTAGTCAAGCAGGCATTGAGAGACACACCCCAATAAGTTATAACACTTATTGACCCACTGCCTGGAAGGATCCAAAAACATATAGGTGTTCATGGTGGGCACACTTCTTACTAAAACCTGAAACGAATAGTAATGACCTTTGTCTGATTATTTCCCATTTGCTATAATTTATTCTGGGTATGACTCTGTACAGATCTACTGGGTTTCATGAAATTCCATCAATTCCTTCTAGGTGTAACACTTTAAAGAGAGGAACAGGAAGACACATGAAGCCCCCTAAGGCCTCATGTCCACGGGGAAAATCAGATCCGCTGCAGATTCTACATGTAGAATCTGCAGCGGGTCCCTCCTGCCCCGCGGACATGAGCGCCGAAAATAAGAATTTAAAAGTATTTACCATCCGGCGCGGGCGGAGAAGATCAGCTGTTCCTCACGGCCGGATCTTCATTTTCGGCCGGCGGATGAATTCCTGACGCCGGCGGCACGTCGCCGGCACGTCGCCGACGTGCCGCGCGCATGCGCCGGGCACATCCGCCGAGCCGAAGCAAGGAAGATGCGGCCGTGAGGAACAGCTGATCTTCTCCGCCCGCGCCGGATGGTAAATACTTTAAATTCCTATTTTAGGTCTCCCGCGGATCCGGACGGCTTCCATAGGCTTCAATAGAAGCCCGCGGGAGCCGTCCCCGCGGGAGACCCGCACGAAAATGGAGCATGGTCCGGATTTTTCCATGCTCCATTTTTTTTTAAATCCCTTTTATTGACGATCCGCGGGTATTTATCTACCCGCGGGTGGTCAATGCATCCCTATGGGATGCGGATCCGCATGCGGGAGATCCTCTGCGGATCTTAAATCATATTTTGCCCGTGGACATGAGCCCTAAGACATACATAGAGGACTGAAACTAGGCTTCTCAGCACAACAGTAGATAGGTAACACTACACTATCTATCTCATGGAGACCCATGAGTGAATCAGCAGAAGCTAGAGCTATGTTGAGTTCGAGCTAGACCCCCATCCATCTTCTTATCTGTGCAAAATCTGTGAGATCTCGTAAAACATTTCCAATCTGTAACATTTACTTGATCATATTTTATTTCCTGAGAAAGTCAACTTCCTTTTCATTAGACTATGCAAACTTTGTGTTGGTTTATTCAGTGCTCCATCAACTTGATTGATTGCTTTGCCGAAGTGTTGAAAATGAATGACACCTTGTCATCCCTTAGAGAATAAAATATTCAAGAGCTTGCATAGATCCAGCTCGCAACCTAACCAATAACAATATCTCACCTTCATCCTTTATTTATGGAGTTTGACTTGATTTCTTTGGCACCAGGGATGGAAGTACAGATGGAGGCGTCATCAACATATTGTCTGTTTGAGTCAAGCAGGTACAACTCTGTGACCTTTACCAAAATATAATGGCTCTTAGTCGGTACTTACTTCCCATTAACATTTAATATGACATTGACCTTTACGTTTTCAGAGCCTGGTCCACCCGGTAGCAGAATTTAATGATACTCGAGGAAGCAGAATGTAATGAAGCTTTATGTATCGTACTAAACCAAAAAGACATGCTGACTTTTTGTAAAAACTTGACTAATAAGACTCACCAATCTGCATTCAAACATGAGAAGCTTATGAGCCTTGAAGATGTTAGAACTAGAGATGAGCGAGTATACTCGCTAAGGCACATTATTCGAGTGAGTAGTGCCTTAGCCGAGTATCTCCGTGCTAGTCTCTAAAGATTCGGGGGCCGGCGCTGGTGACAGGTGAGTTGCGGCGGTGAGCAGGGGGAAGCAGGGGGGAGAGAGTGAGAGGAGGGATATCTCCCCTCCGTTCCTCCCTGCTCTCCCCCGCCGGTCCCCGCCCCCCGCCGATCCCCAAATCTTTAGAGACGAGCGGGGAGATACTCGGCTAAGACACTACTGGCTCGAGTAATGTGCCTTAGCGAGTATACTCGCTCATCTCTAGTTAGAACATGTCTTAAGGCGATGAGAGAAATGATTTCATTATGGCTTATTTTGACTTCAGAATTCACATTAGTCTACATTTTCGTATATGAAATCTTTCATCCCCACTTTCAAAAATTTTAACTTTTTTATTTATTCCAGTGACATAGTTACATGAGGGCTTGTTTTTAGCAGGACCAATTGTATTTTTCTATGGTACCATTTAATATCGGAAAACTTTTAAAAATTTCTAAGTGGGGTGAAATGGAAAAAAATATTAAATTTGCCATGTTTTGGGGGGTGTTGCTTTTATAGTGTTCATGTGCTACTTAAAAAAGTTAAACATTTTTTTATAAATATATATATATATATATATATATATATTTCCTGTTGCCATCCTGTGGCCTCCAAAACTTTTTTCTTTTCTGCCGATGCAGCTGCACAAAGGTTTCATTTTTGGCGGAGCTTTTTTGGTACAAAAATGTTTTTTGTTTGCTTGTTGTTCCAGTTTTTTTCTTGCAGATGGGGTGACCAAATAAGCACAATTATGACATTGCATATTTTTGCTACCATGTGGGATAAATAATACAATATTTCGATAAGTTGGACTTTTATGGATGCAGAAATAACTATTCATTTAATTTTTTAGTAAAAGTATTTTTATCTTTAATATTTTTTTTTCTCTAATGTTTAAAGAATTTTTAGTTTTCAGCCCCCATAGGGACCTTGAACTTGTAATCATTTGAGTGCTTATACAATGTGCTGCAATACTACAGTATTGCATTGTACAGAATTTTCACAGGCTATGTATCAAGCCACACCACAGGACGTCAGCCACCATGTATGTAGTGGGTTTGGCTCTTGAACCCACTCCATACACTGGCACCCGGCATGCACCATACATGTACAGCACACATCAGGAAGGGGTTGATATTAGTAAAGTTTTTAATGTTTTAAAGGGGCGGTCTGAGTTAATTTTTTATAATGAGTGTTTCCCATGCTGAAACATAATAAAAAATTCTATACTCTGACCTCTTAAAGAAACATTCTCATTATTATGAAGAAGAAGGGAGAAGGAGAGCAAAATTACAATAAAACAATTGTCTTTCTGAAATCCAACCTTGAGGTCTGAGTTTTGTCAGGTCTTCCTTGCCTTTATATCCAAAATTCAAGCACAGCATGATAGCTGCCTCCTACGGTCCCAGCCACCCTTACTCCCACAACCATTTCCTCACAGTTAGTAGAATTAGGTCCAAGATAGCAGATCTCCTTGTTTTCTCTTCTACCTTTTGGAAGATAAAGTTGTCAGCAAGAGCGGATAAGAATTTGTTGGACCCATTACTTTTACCTGAGAGAGAGTTCCAACAAATGTCTGGATGGGTAAAATCTCCCCTGATCACTATGTCATGCTTTTTTGAGAACTTGGCCATCTGATGTAGAAAGAGTTCATCCATATCTTCTGCTTGTCCAGGCGGCCTATAGTAAATGCCTACAATGGTGTCCTTTCTGTTGTTCTCTCCTTGTATCCTTACTCAATGAGTTTCTACAGAACTCCCATGCTCTTATCTTAATGTAGTTTACAACCCAAAGCAAAGATAAAAACATGTCCAGGAGTGCTTCTTTAAGTTCATTAGTGGTTGTGTAAATCTGTATCAACTACGTTTGCTCCAGGTGGTGCCTTCAGGCAGCCAGCAAATTGCCATGTACTGTGTAATTGGATTTGAAACTCTATGGGGGAGATTTATTAATTAATTTATTCCAGTTGTGCGGCATAAATGCATTTAAAAATCAGGTGTTCAGGCCAAATATTTATGAAGCATCTGCGCCACTTTTCTTGACATATGAATATGTTGCCATAAGTGCCCGAAGCTTCGGAGTCTAAATGAGAATGACTAATTAATATACAATTTCATAAATAAAATTATGTTTAGGCTCTGCTCATGTTTGCATTATCTGTTTCTGTTTTTCATCTCGGTCATCAGAGCCAAGCTATGAAGATAACAGAAATGCTGGACTCAGCGCTTAACTACCATCAATGGTGCCTGATGAACCCCGTTAACTATCGTGGAGTCTGTTGATCTTCCGTCATGCTGCCCAACATTTTGCCGGACCAAATAGTGCAGAACACTACACTATCTTGTCTGTAATTTGCAGTGGATCTGCGATGAAGGCACCAAATGGAGCCTCTAATTGAGATGTAAACAGAGCTTTAGAACAGTTTCTGAACACGATGCCTAACATCTATGGTAGACTCATCAACCGAATCTAGTAGTATACTTGAAGGAGCCCTCAGTATGAAGTAGGGTCTGTTCTAAGATTTGAATCTGTGGATGTTTTTGTAGTCTAGTTAGTGTAATAACCACTAGCCTAGAAATGCCATGAACCAAACAGGACATTATCTACTCACTTACCCCATGGTCAGAGCACAGAAACAGGGACTCTGGTACTGGACAGTGACTGCTGTCATCTCTCTCCCTCCCAATCCTGGCTGTCTGTATTCCGCCTCTCTCCAGTTCTGGCTGCTATGCTTTTCATGCTCTGAGCATGCTCGAAGTGCAATGAGGAATATGCCCACTGATTATTCAGCTATTATTGGCTGAATCTTGTAAAATTTCTGGTCTTAGATATGAAGATCAAGCTGCTCGGCAGTCTGTATGTCTCTGTCAGTGACTGTTAGTTAAGAGACATAAAAACGATAAAATACTGCTGACAGCTTTTGTGTCTGCACTATGACCCATAGGAGGTTGACTGTGATTAACGATGGTCCCTAAGACAGTAAGATTGTAAGAACAGTAGTAGATGCCATATAGGGCATGCTTTCAGCATAAGATATATCTATTCCATATAGGGTTGCCACCCACCGGTAATTCACCGTCCTGGCCAGTATTTTGCCCGCCGGGCTGGTGCCTGTATTTTTTTTCTACCGGCTATATTACCAGCCAGTGTTTTTTAATACCAGCTCCGACCGCCCATCTGGCGCTGAAGCTGGTATTCTCAGTGATTTTCAACCGGGGTGCCGCAGCTCTCAGCTGGTAATCACACTGGAGTGGGGGGTCCTAATACTCACCTACTGCCGTCGTTCCAGAGCGCTTGCGGGTCCCCATCACTACTGCAGGCTGCCACGATGTCCTCCGTGTTGGCAGAGCATTTCTTTCTGGAAGCGGAGCTTAAATTCCCCACCTCCAGCTCAGATAATGCTCTCATTTGCTAGCCAGCATCAGCCAATGAAAGCCTGCGCTGGGTTAACCAGTCACAGACATTCAATGACGTCACCTGAGGTCAGTGATCTGCACCTACGTGTAGATTGTATATGAGCATCTGCAGCGTGTTCTTGCGAGTAGATAACATTTTGTTTGATTCACACTAAACGTCATCTACTCGCGAGAACACACTGGCCTAGATCCCACGCATGCACATAGCCACTGGACGGAATCCAGGAGATAAAGGAGAAAAAAAAATGCTGTGGTAAGCCACACCCCCAAGACACACCCTTTTTACCATGTTTTTTTTTCGTGACAAAGATGACAACCCTAATACCACACAGTGATCAATATAAAAAACATTGGAGGCATTGCAGTTTTTTTGCATTCTTCCCAAAAAACGTTTAGGGAAACTTTAACACTAAAATAAACATATCAGAAAATGGTGCTATTGAATAATGAAACACGTCCTGCAAAATACAAGCCTCTATTCATCTATGTGGATAAAACAAAAATGATGGGGTTAAATATTCAAATCAATAAGGTCCTACCTGTTTAGAAAATGTAATTGTTCAGTTAATATCATTTTATTTCCCCTTCCGTTGCCAATTCTACCAGCATTTGTTGTCGATTCTCAAGGCACAGAATGGACTGTAATGATTGTTTTGTTTTGTTCTTAGGTCATGGGACTAAAGGAGTTTTTGAACTTCTTTCTGGATGGAGAAGAACCAGAGAAACTTTGCCTTTTAAGGACAGAGTGGCCGATGCATACTCTGATGTAATGGTCTCCTACACCATGACGAGCTCCCTCTACATCATCACATTCGGAATGGGAGCAAGTCCTTTTACGAATATTGAAGCGGTCAAGATATTTTGCCAAAACATGTGCATAACCATTGTCCTAAACTATTTTTATGTCTTCTCCTTCTATGGCTCATGTCTAGTCTTTGCCGGCCAACTGGAACAAAATCGTTACCACAGTATTTTTTGTTGCAAAATTCCTTCCGAGGAGTATTTGGATAGACAACCAATATGGTTTCAGACCATGATGAGCGATGGACATCAACATTCCTCGCACCATGAACCAGACCCCTATGAGAACCATTTCATTCAGCATTTCCTTCGAGAACATTATAATGAATGGATCACAAATACCTATGTGAAACCCTTTGTGGTCATACTATACCTCATCTATGCATCGTTCTCATTCATGGGCTGCCTCCAAATTACCGGTGGGTCGAATATTATAAACATTTTAGCAAGTGACTCTCCAAGTGTTTCTTATGCATTTATACAGCAAAAGTATTTTAGCAACTATAGTCCTGTGATTGGATTCTATATTTATGAACCTCTCGAATATTGGAATTCAACAGTTCAGGAAGACTTGAAGACTTTGAGTTATGGATTCAATACAGAGTCTTGGATTGAACAATTTTACCACTTTATAAAAGTTGGCAATATTTCTGCATCAAACAAAACTGAATTTATCAATTTGCTCCAGAATGGTTTTCTGAGGAAAACAGAATTTCAGCACTTCAAGAACGACATCATCATATCAAGGTCAGCTGAAGAGTTGAACATTATTGCTTCTCGAATGTATCTGGTGGCCAGAACAAGTGAGAACACACAACGAGAGGTGGTTGAGTTGCTCGAAAAGTTGAGACCGCTCTCCTTGATACAAAGCATCAAGTTTATTGTGTTCAACCCCACCTTTGTTTTTATGGACCACTATGGCTTGGCTGTTACTATGCCGATTCTGATCTCTGGCTTTAGTGTCTTGCTGGTGTTAATTTTGACCTTCTTCCTGGTTATTCACCCTTTGGGGAACTTTTGGCTGATAATTACCGTCATATCTATTGAGTTGGGTGTGTTGGGCCTAATGACGTTATGGAAAGTTGACATGGATTGCGTATCTATCCTGTGCCTTATGTACTCTTTGAATTTTGCCATAGATCACTGTTCCCCTCTGCTATATACATTCGTCTTAGCCACTGAGCACACAAGAACTCTATGCATACAAGATTCACTCAAGGAGCATGGCACAGCTATAATCCAGAATGTTGTAACATTTACCGCCGGGCTGGTACCCCTTCTGTTTGTGCCTTCGAACTTGACCTCCACACTGTTCAAATGCTTGCTGCTGACTGGTAGTTGCACGCTACTGCACTGTTTTGTCATTTTGCCTGTTTTCTTAACCTTTTTCCCTCCATCTAAAAAGCGTCACAAGAAAAAGAAAAGAGCCAAAAGGAAGGAGAGAGAGGAGATCGAATGCATAGAAATTCAGGAAAATGCAGATCACGTGACTTCTGTTTGAGCTATTGATAAATAAGTCTCATACACTGGACCTTAACAGGGAAAGTAGGCAAAAATCAGCTGCTTGCTCTGGCCAAAGTTGCAAGTTATATTAAGAAGGGGTATTTTTTTGAAACATCAAGGTGCAAGATTTTTTATACCTTTTTATAAAAGAAAAAAAAAAGTCTACAGTCCGATTTTTCTATTTACCTCATTTTCATAATGACTCTGTTTGGTGGAAATAGGGTCTGAGGCCGTAGTCCCCCCTTGTTTGCAGTGGTTTGGGTCGAAAACGATTTAATTGATTAAATTATTTTTCTATGATCATGATCTGTTAATCCTTTGGCCAATTTTTTATTGCATTACGCATTTTCACCCGTAACTTATTATTTCCTCACGATTACTTCCTAAAATAGGCATTACATCTAATGTTTGTCCAAGTGTTGGTCAAAGTTGTTCCTCAAGATCTACAAAATTTCAGGTCTCCACCAAAAACTACAGCCGTGTGGATCTCACCTCTTGGTCCTTCACATATCTTTAGACCCCAACCTGACTGAATGTGGTGGATGGTGGTGCTAAGGGTTTACGGAAACAGTTAAGTAAGATCTCTACATTGCTTCCATAACGCCCAAAGAAGTCTATTGAAGTTGGGGAAACAGTGTAACTCATAGAGCTATGCTGTAACTCTCATTGGCTTCTAAGTAAGTCCTGACTACCCTCACTCACTGCATACAGTTGGTTCATGGGCTGCGGGGGCCATAACTAGAGATAGTCAATGAGAAGATTAAAACTGGTGTGGCGTTGGGTGCCGAATGAAAGGAAATAAAAAGGAAAATGCATAGAACTACAGGGACAGTATGGCGCTAGTAATATTGTGAGATGGATGGTTTTTTTTGGCTAAATGAGAGGTTCCACTTTTTGTGCAATCTTTTTAGCAATTTGTCCATCTGTACCCCACCCATCCTTCACAATTGTGGCATCCACCTGGAGGGCAACACTGCCCAAATCAGGATCACAAGCCAATTTCCCACCGTGCGCTACGGGCATGTACATAATTTCCTAGGAGAGCTCCACCCTATTTTCTTCTATTGCACCAATGAAAACTTAAGATAGGTGCAGTTACAAAGGTAGGACCCACATTCATTAGATCTTCGTGGCATGCAGATATCCCATGCACATCGGTAGTCTAAGACCCCACATGCTGCTCTGACTGGCCAGTACTGCTCACAATCAAGGCAGTGTATCAAGGTGGTGTCTCACGAACGTATTTGCGCAGTGTTTTGTGCGCAAAATTTGGGTGGTAAATACGCAGTTTATAGAACCAATAGATTCATTTATATGTGCGTGTTTTGCGCACGCATTTAGTTTGGGGAAAAAATGCACAGCGGGCTCTATTTTCCGGCACATGAAAATAGTGCATATTGAACTAATTAACTTAATTACCCATTTCAATGAACGGGAGCGTGCTTGTGTGTTTTTTTGCATGTTCAAAAAGTACAGTAAAATACGCACTTGTGCGCACAAACATGCAACGCTCATTATGCAAACCTATGGCGTAAATGCACTTCCACTCATGCGACACCGGCCTTAGACCAATAATGCATACTATATGCAGCCATATGTGGTTATCCATGATTGAAGGGTCGCTATAAGTGCAAACTCATCGCAAGTCATCTCAGTGGAGCTGCGGACCGTCATGATATCACACATGCAGTAACTCTGACTTAGTCATTCTACAGAATGAGTATTCACATGACCGTATTTGTGCGCGCTCTATGCAGTGAAGAGACTATTGATTTCAATAGGTTCACTTTCAAGCTCGCTTTTTGCGTGCTCAACTCCATCGCGAAAAAAAATCTGATAACGAAAGGGCAGGATGGATCTTCCTGCTTCCTTTTTTTTTTTTAGCGGTGCGCAATAGCGTGAAATTTTAACAGGAAAAGAAAAAAGATTTTTACCCGATTCTCGCACTAAAACGCTCCGTAGCGGCGAGGGTATTAGAGTATGCGCCCGCCTGTTTAAGCCCTAAATGGAATGTTATTGCCATGTATACAATTTCATTAGCCTTGGTTCATACATTTCATATCAGTCCTTTAAGGCAGATTCAGACGGCTGCATAGTGGGAGAAAACCCCGTTGGTCTGAACAGCCCTGATACATAACAGACTGATATACTCTGATGTTAGCGCCACTCAGTGATCACCACTGGCTTTTACTGGACTACCATCCTGAACGCAAGGGAGTAGCAACTACTTCCCGTCTTTGGGACAACAAGTACACAACCCATTTAATCCATATGGATAGAAGGCTGGGCAGATTTTCTTTAGTGGATATTATAAATTATTGGGTCACATGGGGGATTCCCTAAAATACATCTAGGGCGAGAATTTGATTCCATCCGGAATGTTCTAAAACAGATTTAAAGGGCTTCTACAGAATTTGAAAAATATGGCTGCTTCCTTCCAAAAACAGCGCCACACTGACCGCGGGTTGTATCTGCACCGTAAGTGCATAGGGCTGATCTGCAATACCACACGCGGCCTGTAGACAGGTATGGCGATGTTTTGGAAGAAGGCAGCCATGTTTTTCTAATCCGATCATCAAGCAGAGCCCACCGTCATTCCATCGCACTTCACTGTGTTTAATAACAACTTTCTGATATACTTCATGCTCCAAATACTCTCTGTTTTGAAGATCTTGGCTTGCTGCCCACAAGTGGAAACCTAGTTTAGGCTACAATATCGGGCCAAGAAACTTGCCGAGGGGCATTTCACATGGGTCAGAATTTGGCTGCAGGACGCACCGCACCAGACTTTGCCATTTCACCTGTGTGAGGCCGCACTTACAGGTATACCTTGTTAACAAACTCTTAGCTGTGAACTATAGTAGATGTGGGATTTATAGTCAGTGACAGAAATCAGAGATCTTGACAATGGTGACCATGTTGGAACATTTCACATCATGACCTTCAGGCTGGCTTTACTCGGGTGCAAGCGTGTGTATACGTACATTTGCACGTTTTACAGTATTTTTAGGCGCAAGTAAGCTCCCATTGATTTAAATGGGCCAATAAGTTTAATCAGATTATATGTGCTAAAATAGGGCCTGGTGCGTTCTTCTTGTTTTTAGCGCAACTGAAATACGTGTGCAAAAAATGCACATGTGACCGAACCCATTGAAGTGAATGGGGTCTATTCAGTGTATACTGAGTGCGCAAATCTTGCATATGTGTGAATACGTCGTTAGAGCTCATAACTTGATGCAACTTTCTGGGGCATTTTGTGGGGAATAATCCAAAGCAAATAGTAGGTGGCCCCATTGTTGGGGTAGCAGTGGACCCCAACCGATTGCTAAAGATGGGATTCCAATCCATGGTCCTTGTTAATTAATTCTTAATTAATGTATGTCAGCTAAAAAATAGAGGAAAACACAAAAATATCCTTCAGCCCCAGAATTGTGCAAAAAATAGTGTGAACTGTTGACTGTTAATTGTCATTGACCTTTTTCTTGGTGATGGCACTGCAGGGACCGTAAGCCTTCAGATTTCCACAAAACAGATGACATTATCTCATTTTTAGCCATTCGTTTTTAAGAAAAAGCAAAAAAAAAAAAGTCCGGTTACTCTGAAATTCTGAAAGAAAATCTGCATCATGTGACTATCAGGGTAATTGGCGGTGGGAAGAGTCGAACATGAACGTCAGCGAAGTGAATTCTATGCAATATCCAATGTCGGAAATGTTTTCCATTAATGTTATTTTTTTACTTTCATCTCGGCCCTGTGTCGCCCACCGAAGCCGAACACAGCCATATTATGTTTAACCATGCAGCAGAATAACAGGTACATTGGTGGAAAGTGGATGGATGCCAGTGAGGTGGTCAAGCCATTGGGTCCATGTCCAAAATAAAACGGCACCAACTTCAGGTTCAAGCATCTTGTCAGCCAAACCAATTCTGATGGCCAGACCGTGCTTGCAGTCACTGCAGGTACCCAACACAATGCAACCCTCTCACATAGGTCCAGGGCTCAAGTAGACTCAACCCCAAAACCCCTGTGTCCGTGCATACCATATGTGGACCATGTACAGCTAACACCTTCTCAAGATTGACTAAATTCTAAATTCTGCCTAGGGACCAGGCTGGAACTACAGTATATTACCTGCTGTCTGTTCTCTGGGACATAATCCCTCAGATCCACTGGTTCTGAGGATAGGTCATACTATCAATAGTTTTTGCCCAGAAAACCCTTTAAGGGCAATGCTCCATGGAGTAAAGTATGCAAATTAGCTCTCCCCCAGAAGGAAGGAGAGCTAATTTGCCTACAGCCAAAGCAGTCTCTGGGTATTCTTCTGTCTTGAGGAGAGCTATTTTGCATATTCTACCCATAAACCTGAACATTATGTTCTTTCTATCCTGCATTTAGCTGGGCTATGAACAGTGACATAGCTAGAGGGGTAGAGAGGTTCTGGTCACATCCAAATCCTGGTATCTTAGGAGGTCCCTCTGACACATAAAAAATTAATATATGGTATAGCGCCAACTTATTCTACAGCGCTTTCAGGTAATTCATTTATCACCCCCCACCAAGGTGGGTTCTTATTTTACCAACCTCAGAAGTCAACCTTGAGCCAGCTACCTGAACCACGTGGGGATTGAACTCACAACCTTCAGGTTATGAGTGAGAGTTTAGTACTCTGCACCACACAAGGCTCCATAAGATCAGACTAGTATTTTAAATGGGTACAGGGTCCTCAAGTTACACCCCTGGATATAAGCTAGCACCTATATACAATTTTTGGCAATATATGGTCTCCAAATGGTCCGGCAGTGATGATTGGAGGAACTTTTTGGCAATGACGGTAGGTGCTGTTGTGTCACGTAGTCACTTGATCCTCTTCATTAGAAAGAACCAGTAACTTCTATAAACAGACGCAGTGGACAACGGTGGCAGTTCTTAGTTTTTAGGAACGTGCATGATTATCTTGCCCCATTCGTCATCTAAGCAGCAGTATGTATTCAATCTGGATGTCCTATGTTCAGTAGCACAGGACTGAGCGCCTCCACGGTGGTCCTCTTTGGAACGGGGACCCCGAGTGAATCTTGTATCCTCATGTCGATGACTCAATGTTTTCTATTTTTATAGTAAAGCTGACCTTAAATGTTAACCCCTCACAGTAATTATGCATGTATCTCTTAATGCACTTACGTAGGAGTCAGTGCTCTCAGGGGGTTAAGTTGCAGGAGACCTGTTTTTTGTAATTTTATACTATCTTTATCAGAGCATGATCCTATATTTGAGACTAAGGATATATGTAGTTATGCAATATGAGTGGTGATGACCAGACGACGTTTCCGTCCGTCTGTATACATTATACAGCGGCTATATTTCATATATTAAATTCCCATGCATCGGCTGCTGTTCTTCACTCCGGTCCAAGCTTTTGGTGTTTCCAGAGAAGACAAATTTCACCACCATTCGCCGGATCAAGACACTTCATAAGCCGAAACACACCAAAGAAAAGTCTTGATGCATAAACTGGTTGATATATAAAGGATGGTATTGGCTTACTATACTCAACTGATTGTCAAATCTGATGTGTCCTTTACTTGGCCATGCTCTTGGAAGATACACTCATTAAAATATCTTTTTTACCTTTGTTTCTGTGCAGTGCCTACATTGGGAGTATCCATTATATATGTATAATGTATGTATTATGTAGCATGAAGCCTAATCCATATGGGAAGGAAGTATGGGGGAAATTTACTAAGCCCGACATTTCCGACACTGGACTTAGTATAATTTCACCTAGTACATGAGGAGGCTCACACCATGCCACCTCTATGCTCCTTCTCAGAAATGTATGCCAGGTCTGTCTTGGCGTACATTTCTGCCATCATTTATGACAATTTCTGGTGTAAGTTATACATAAATTTGTCAGTTGGGTGGCCACGCCCCTCCCAACAAGCCCTGCCCGCTTTCAAAAAAAGAGGTAAGGCTGGCAACGAAAAGCTAAAAAGTTGCAAAAATTTTGTGAGACTTGCATAAACATTTGCAACTTTTTTCCACCAGAATTCTTGCATTAGAGCTTTCATAAATGTCCCCCTATGACCGGCTCACACGACATGCATAAAT
Organism: Eleutherodactylus coqui; assembly: GCF_035609145.1. NCBI lineage: Eukaryota > Metazoa > Chordata > Amphibia > Anura > Eleutherodactylidae > Eleutherodactylus > Eleutherodactylus coqui. Next base: position 57,080,825 of record NC_089837.1, on the reverse strand, counting down.
GTCAACCAGATTTGCTTAAAAAAAGTTAAACTTTGGCTTCCACTTGGTTCTGTTTTAATTCTGTTTTGCTCTCGATTTCATTAAAAACAGAAAGCGATCTGTTGATGTGAAAGAGTCCTAATTTACATATTTTTAGCTATCCAGTTTTAGTACCTGGATGCAGGAAACCTCATTGAGGAGTTTCAGTTCCTCAGAATACTTGGTACATTACATATTCAGAGTACAAAGACAGAACTAAAAAGCCCGCAGCTGTAGATGAAACCGCAGCCTTATTTTCTATTAGTTACAATGAAGTTGCTAAGAAGTTAATGCGACCCTCCAGCGTCGGGAGACGCACATGGCGGGTTCTGTTCTCACACAAAAATAGGACAGGCTACAATTTTTTGATCTCATGTACATTAACCCATTAGAATAATAATTGGTTATTAGAATGCACAAGTTCTGTGAGTCTGAAATTGCGCAAAACTCACACGGTATTCACCGCTGAAATGAGGGCTTCTATTAGTGCAGTGAAGGCTGACTGCCTACTACATGCACAAAAACATCCATGTGAATCTGCCTTGAAGGTACTTTTACACGGGGCGAGTCACAACTGCGCTTTCACACAAGAGAGATAGTTTTTCAGTGAATGTAGGTGGAGCCCGCTGGAGCTCTGTGGACATGCAGAGCTGATGGAAAGATGAATGATATAGAAAGATGGACATACAGGGATGGGGGAAAGATGAAAGATATGCAGTTATGCACTCTTTGCCAAAAAATATCACGCCCCTAGTGGAAATTGTCGCTTGATTAGATGGACGGTCTTGTCGCCGGAGGCGATAAAATTGGTTCCACCTTTGGCCTATAAGAGGCTCTTGGAGGCTCCTTGTGTGTAGTGACCTCTTCTTCCACTTGTGTGGAGCTTGTTGGCCACTAGATGCCTCTACGACACAGAGAAGAGATTTCACCCTGTTACCAGAGTCTGAGGGGCGCATTATTGGGATGTGAGAAGCTTTATGGTCGTATCGATGAATTGTCCCCCACCGGCCATTCTGACCACACTGTTAGGAGGTGTTGGGATCAGTGGATGGGGGCACACAAGGTGACCGGGCTCAGGACCACCCTACAGACCAACAGTAGAGAGAAGCATCTGACCAGACTGTTAGGAGGTGTTGGGACCAGTGGATGCGTGAGGGCACACAAGGTGACCGGGCTCAGGGCCCCCTACAGACCACCAGCAGCATCTGATCGTCTGACAAGCACCAGCAGCTCCAACTGCTTCATGGTCCACCATCCAGAGACAGGTGGCGCCATCATTACACCCCTGTGTCTGTCTAAACCATTTCTAGGTGCTTGGTTGAAGGATATTTGGTCTTATGGAGCCCATTACATGTACTGTCTTTGACACCCACTGTCGCTTTCATTTGCAGTGCTGTCATGAATTACGAAACTGGACGCTATGGCGTGGAACCGGGCTGTCTTCAGAGACTAATTACCAGGTTTAGTTTGGTAACTGATGACGGCTGTGTTCATGTCTGGAGAGTTAGCAGTGAGCACCTCAATCTTGCCCTTGCTGTGGAGCGACACACTGCCTCCTGCTGGTGTGATGGTCTCGGGGCCATCGCATACGACAGTCGGTCACCTCCAGTAGTGGTATGAGGGACAATGACAGCTCAGCGATATATTCAGGACATCCTGCAGCCACGTGTTCCTCTCATGCTGGCTTCCAGGAGGATAATGGTCAGCCGCACACACAAGGGGGTCATAGGAGCCTCCACAACATTGTCACACTTCCATGGCTGCCCGGTCACCAGATTTATTGCAGATAGAACATGTATGGAACCATCTGGGACACCAACTTCAACAGCCTATGAGTTTGTAAGCTGTAGAGGCTATGTTACAGCAAATTTTGAGCAATACGCTGCAGGATACCATACAGAACCTGTATGTCTCCATGCCCCCCGTATCACATCTTATATCCAAGCTAGAGGTGGTACAACAAGTTACTAGAGCCTCTATGCCTGCCCCTATCACATCTTATATCCAAGCTAGAGGTGATACAACAGGGTACTAGAGCCTCCATTCCCCCCTGTATCACATATTATATTCAAGCTAGAGGTGATATAACAGGGCACTAGAGCCTTCATGCCCGCCTGCATCACATCTTATATCCAAGCTAGAGGTAGTACAACAGGGCACTAAAGCCTCCATACCCACCATATCACATCTTGCATCCAAGCTAGAGGCGGTACAACAGGGTACTAGAGCCGCCATGCCCGCCCGTATCACATCTTGTATCAAATAGTCAGCCAATGTAAAAGTACCCTTATTTGGGGGACTATAACATAGAGAATTGATTGAAGTTTGAAATGGTGCTGGGACTTCCTGCTGAGAGAGTAGGAGAAAAAGCTGCTCCATTCACTGGACATAGATGTGTTTATATGCTGCTGACTTTATGTGAAGCAGAGATTTGCACAATGCATGCCAAATGCTCCTCCATTTTTGCGTTGGGCTTCTCTGACTACCTGATGCGCAATCTATATTAGTATACATCATTAGTCTAAGACCCTACACCTGCTTTGATTAACCAATGCTATCCACCTGAGTGGTGCTTGGCCAGTAACTGCAGAATGTAGTGTCTTAGGGCTCTTTTAACACGGCCATAGGTGTTTTTACATGCGCCTGCCAGCGCCGTAAAAACACGTGAACGGGTGCACAAATCTAACATTTGTGCGTCCATTCACATGGCACAGGCCCAGCACATACACGCCGAGCCCGCAATACCGTTCTGCCTCCCCCACGCCGGCTCACCTCCTCTCGCCTCCCATCTAGCTGTGTGCAGTGGGAGGGGGTGGGACATGGCAGAGCTAAGCTCCCGCCCCCTCCCTGCCCCTTATCTTCAGCCAGGAATGGGAGGGACAGGGCAGAGCTTAGCTCCACCACCATCCTGACTCCTCCAATTGCAAACAGCTGGAGGGGAGGAGAGACGACTACGACTGGGCGGTTTTACGACACGGGAATACGCCTGTGTGATCTGATACATTGGAATATATCAGCGTATATCGGCTGGCCGTGCAAAAGGCGGCCCAATATACGCTCATGTGAAAGAGGCCTTAGACTGCATGCGCATCGGGTAGTCAGAGAAGTCGTTCGGCCATATTTGTTTCTCCAGTCCCATACGGCCGCTTTAAGATCTGAGCTCACAGCAGCCTGGAACCAAACATTCAACATTCAATTACAAGAATCCAGTTTTAATGATATATTTTATTGACCACAAAAGGTTTTAAAATAAAGATGCCGATAAGATCTGAATATAAAGTCATATTATACATTGTATAGTTGGTGCCTTTTAGTATTGCATCATTTGACATCTAATGTGCTATAGTTCTATATATGCATAATCGCTTTCCACACCACCAACCAATAATTTATTTTATACAAATCCTTCCTTCATAAAGCAGAACAATCTTTGCAGCGATGGGGACCCGTGATTTAGGAGCGTGTTTCTTCATTCACATAGTGCAACTTTGCTGTCTTTAATACAGAAATGTTTGTCTAACCAAACAAAATAGAACAATAATGAGTCTCTTCTGGGCCTAAAGTGGAGGAGATGTCTCATGCAACCAATGAGGTGTCAGTTTTCATAGTCTTACCCAAGTCCAGGCCGGGGGATTTACTATTTCACCTTATGGAGAGCACCATGAGAGCGTGGGGAGTGTTATAGGCTCCCTGGGTAAAACTATGCAAATGAGCGATGGAACAATCCTCCTCATCACCATGTATCAGAAGGTAGATATCCTATTAGTCAATAGCTGACCTTTTGAAAGGGCTTACAACACAACAAGGCATTTAAGTCAAACCAGAGTTCCCATGCACAGATAGCTGTTTCGGGTTACATGCCTCTCATCAGTACATAGTAGTATTCTGGTTGGCCATCAATGAGAGTCCAGAGGGGTAATATTTCTACTTGCCATGAGAACCACAAGGGTGTAAGAAGTCTTATAGGCCGTGCAATGTTTCCTGGGAAAAACCTATGCAGAATGTTGATGGATGAATCCTCCACAGCACCACCTATTGGAAGGTAGCTACCCTACGAGCCAATACCTGATCTTTTAACCAGCCTTGCAATAGGACTATGGACGTAAGCCAAACCACAGTACCTATGTACAAACAGCTGTTTTGGAGCTCTTGCCCCTCATCAGTGTACAGTATAGTTCTGGTTGGTGAGAAGTCTAGCCTACAAAGGAAAGGTGAAAGAGGCAATCTAAGTGGTTACTGTGAAGACATCTCTCACTTTTTGCCTGTATCAGTCTTCATACAGGATTCCACCATTATGAGTCCTCGTTATCTGAATAATATGGACACATAGGAACATAAATATCACCATAGAATACATGGGGACTCCAGTATTTGATCACAGCCAGTGCTTAAACATGGGGTTTCAGCAACAGATGTACTCAATAATGACGTGGAAGTCTTCGGACTACTCCATGATTCCAGTATGATGACCTTGAATGGCCTTACAAGCCATGAAATAGCAGGAGTCCACCTTGTGATGGACATCAGGTCCATTATTGAGACTGAAGATGTAATCTTGAAAAAAATACATATATATCAGTACTGGGCAGTACCCCAAATCTACAGTCGGTGTTCCAAAAGGCAGCCTACTCTTGCCAACATCTTGACTTGGTTCGACACAGTTCATTGCTCTCCCTTGCCTCCGATTTCTTCCATTGATGGAACTGATCTTCTGTATGTGGAAATAGTATAGATTCTGCAACACAGAGAAAAAAAAGGCTTTACTCATAGGTAACAGGTGAAAGGTTTGGTGGAGTCATGGACACCAATTTGTGGTTTCTCAGTTGCTTCTGGGGGCCCCTATTTTTAGTTGGAATAAGAGATGTGATGCAGTCACTTCACAGGAATCAGTGGTACATTACTCAACAAACAGTTTAGAATGCTGCGCCACAATCCGGAACACTTCAGCAACTTGTTACACTTATTTGCACTGCAGCTTCTTGAACGTTCTCAGGCCTCCTTGAAATATACACAGTATCCTTATCAATATGAGGCCTCTCGTGGCTCTCTGTACGGCAACTACAAGAGACATACAGTACTTAGACCTGCATTTCACATGTCGATCTAAGCAAAGTCTGCGCCAAATGTATTATGAGGAACAAGCCTCTTAATATATTTCTTTCATCTGACAGATGAAAACCCTACACCAATTAGGAACTAAAGTAGTTTTTTGGTATATGCCAGTGTCTGGGGTAGATTATAGTAAAAGCAACGGGCACACGGCCAAGCCCCCTGACACTATTCTCTGATCACTTGTTTAAAAAAGTGTCAGAAGGCGGCATAAATGGCAGAAAAGTCACCATTTCGGCATGTATGCCAAAATAACGACTTTTGGATGCCAAAGTTCTGGCCTCCAGCCATTATTGACTATGTCTTGGTGTTTTTAAGAATCATAGCCATGTGCTGAATGTTTCTTTTACTCTCCCAACATGCAGTGGTAAATGATCAAAACTTCCTAAGCATCCATGGTCAAGTGTCCAGCACCACAGTCCAGACAGGAGGCTCCAGAGAATTCTTACAAAGCTCACATGACTCTGCTTCCAACTTTCAACCTTACTCTGCCTGCTCACTCCTCTCGCTCACTCTACTCGCTCACTCTGCCCGCTCACTCTGCCCGCTCACTCTTGCTTGCACACTCTTGCTTGCACACTTCATTGCTGCAGCAGCACAATGCCACTCCTCAGCCAAGCTTTACAATAACTGTCTGGACACAAGCACTCTGCGTGTGTGCCACATGATGCATTTTATACTTCACTTGGCAAAACTCTGCAAGACACAGCATGTCCTCTGATTTGCTCACACATGCAAAAGCTCCACCCAGCATGGTGATTGGTTGCAGAGCATTGCACAGTTCAGGGCCTCATACCCTCATCCACACGGGCCATGATAGAAGCTGTTACAAATACACAGACAACCATAAACAATATACACTTAGGTTACATAATCACAATACACAGCTATGTTTTATATCTATATTCACTAGCTACACTACTAATCCTACAATAGCTGTCTGGGTAATATTCTAACAACTACAGCATTGGCTTATTGAGTATCAGCATTATTGGCCTTCCCGGCAGCAGACACTGAGAGTACAGCATAACATTTTCCTCACATCCTTTAAAGTTGTTTCCCACGCAATAACTATTGATGATGTATCCTCAGGACTGGTCATCAGTATTTGATCGGTTGGGGTCCTCCACTCCAAGCTGCTGCTTCGATCCGGTGTAGTGGCCGGTAATTGCATGCGCAGCTTCCATTGATTTTACGGAGAAATGCACCTACAATTACAAGCACCAGCCACTATACATGGGTCGCAGATAAACACCTCCGCTCCGACCCTGGTGTATTTTGGCGCTGACAGAGGACATCTGATCAGCCGGGGTACCGTAGCAGTGGACTCCAACTGATCAACTACAGTTGACCTATTCAGAGGACAGGTCACCAATAGTATTTCCCTGGAAAACCCCTTTAACGCTCTGTAGATCCTATCCAACTGACTCTATCAAAAATGACGACTTTACATTCAAAAGATTAATGTTTTCCGACTCCCTTATGTTTTGCAAGACAACATGAATGGCTACGATATGGAAAGCCACAAGTTGGAGACTCTGGCTTCACAGAAGACCATCCTTGCCAGCAACTATAAGGGGTAACATCATTAAAGCTCTCACAGTAGACCTCACTCATGGTACATATTGAGCACACGTGTACCCCCAGCAGTCTACACACCCAGAAACATCAGTGCTTCCACCGCTTATCAAATAGCAATAAGTCCCAAACATATTAGATTCCCTATAACAGCTTCTGATATCTTCCTCTGGTGGAAATGTTCCCATAATGATAGGCCAATTGATGTGCTATGAAATCAGCCTATGTGTGCTTGTATGAAAGGTCACAGACCCCATCACTGAGCATAACTGGGCAGATACCAGGGCTCACCAGGCTTTGGGACTCAAGGCTATACTCATAAGCATGATCTATGTTTATACAGCCAAGGGGGGATAATATAAATGGGCAGTTTAACATGAAATAAATAGCCACATTGTGACTGCACTCTTCTTGACATGTTCTTGCTAACAGCTATTTCACGAATACAAATACACTCTTTGTTAACAATGACTATCAGATTTTCAGTATTATGTCACATGGCAAATACAAAATCACACAATTTTCTAAAATCATTTAGTACCATTATGACCCTTTTGGATAATCTCCACACGGGATCAAACCTTATGATCTGGCACAGTCCACAATCTGCTGCTCCTCCTGTAATATGTGTGCACACAATGACCGCTGGAGACCGGTCTCTCTTAGCTCCAGAATTTGGCACCATTGTCAGAGGGCAATTTGCACAAATGCTCCCCATGAACTCAAGCTATAAGTGGAGCTCAACCCATTTACTACCCTCTGGGGTGATCAGTAGGAGACCCAGATCCCTTACATAGTGGAAACGCAGTTCCAGTTCTAGCAGTTCTCAGCTGTAGTCCCTGAGCAGATGGAGCTTCATGGCAGCAAGAGTCCCAAAACATCAGCACCTCAGCTTGTCCATCAACACCTCAGAACCTTCCTACAAGTCAGCAGCAGGGAAAAGGCTGGAATGCCACAATATAGTCTCCCAGGCAGTCTACCTGAACCTTCCAGCAAGTTCCTTAGATTAACATTGCTCATTCACTACTCTTTTGTCCAAACCTGGTACTACAGTCTCTCGGATATCAATAGAAGCAGAGGGAATCTGAAACCCTGCAACAGTAACATACAGAATCTATAAAGAGATTGAAACCTGCAACCTGTTTGTGAAAACAATGCTTCACTCTCTGCCTCCAGGCAATCAATGGGTCTCTAAAGTAGTTGCACATGTGGTTAGTGCCTTTTTAAAGGTCCAAGTACACATCAGCTTGTTTGGTGCTCAGCCTACAATTTATTAAGCCTACCCAGGAGGTCCACTTACCAGTTTCATAAAACGTTCATTCAAGGACAAAGGGGCATATTTTTTTAAAACTAGTGTTTCATACACTGGTGTAAGTGCTGGGGTAGATGTGACAAATATACTAAGAGGTGTAAGCCTATTAATATATTTGGCACATCTGGACGCACCTATGTGCACCAGACTGAAGTTTATGCCAGCTATGAGTTGGAGTAGGTTCTAGCTTTCATTTACGACAATGTCTAGCATAAATAATAGTAAATCTGATGGGCCCTTAATGCTAGGCCCCATCCGTGTTTTTGAAAAAAGTGTAGGGGCCTGGCATAAAACTTCCAAAAAGTTGCAATTGCACTAAAATTGACGCTTTTATACACTAGAAATCTGGCATGTAGTGCTCAATACTTAAGCCCTAAAGAACACATAAAGAAAATACTGTACCTGGAATTGGATTTCTGCAGTGATTTTCCAGGCCGGCAGCAGGAGAATTTGCAGTCTATGACTTGATAAATAATTGGATTGTACATAGCAGCTGATTTTGCAAGCAGAGTTGGTATTACAGAAAGTTCAATTGGAACAGAATCAGGTCTCCCAAAAGCGGACCAGAAAGACACAATCGCATATGGGATCCATGCAATAAGGAATCCTGCGCAGATCAACATTGCCACCTAGTGGTGAAAACAGGAAACACGGTTAGCAAATGAACGTTAATAGAAACACATCTAGCATGGGACAAATGATAACTATGACAAGGGGGCATCCTCTACGTTTAGGGAAAGAAGGTTTCATCCTCATAAATAAGGATTCTTTACTGTAAGAGCAGTAAGACTATGGAACTTTCTGGGACCTTAGTCTGGATCAACACTGTAGGATTATAGGTTGGAGTTGATGGACCTATGTCTGTGTTCAACTGCATCAACCATGTAACTATGGCTAGCCCACCTGCAGTTACAGGTGGTAGACAGTTATTTGGAAACAAACAGGGTGTGTGCGGTACAGGAGGTATAAGGGCAGGAGATGAAGCTCGGGGGAGCACAATACGACAATTAGGTGTGGTATTCAGTTATTAGGAAACAGTCATAGACGGGGTGATAGTGAGGTACAGGGCAGGAGATGTGTATGGTGGGCAAAATGAAAAGTGTGGGGAGCCATAGGGAGGGGCAAGGGGCATGTTGTGGGGTGGGTGGAGGTTAGGGGAATTAGATCAGGAGATTTGCCTCTTTGAAAAGGTGTGTTTTTAGGGCACGTATGAAATGCTATGCGTCGGAAATAGTCTGGATGTTTTGGGGTAGAGTGTTCCAGAGTACCGCTGCAGATCTGGAGAGGTCCTGAAGGCGACCGTGTGAGATTCTGATTAGAGGGATGTTTAGTCTTAGCGGATTGGAGTGCCCAGGCTGGGTGAAGTGCAGACAAGAGGGAGCGATGTATGGTGGCGCGGCGCCATGGAGAGCATTGTGGGTGAGGGTGAGGAGTTTGAATTGAGTTTTATAGTGGATGAGCAGCCAGTGCAGCGACTGGCAGAGTGCAGAGGCATCTGAGAAACAGGTGGATAGGAAGAGGAGTCTAGCTGCCGCACTTAGTATGGATTGAAGAGGGGAGAGTCTGGTGCGGGGAAGGCCAATGAGTAGCGAGTTGCAGTAGTCAAGTCAGGAGTGGATGAGGGTGACAAGTGTCTTTAGTGTGTCCCTGATGAGGTACAGCTGGATTTCAGCAATAATCCTGAGGTGCAGCTGGCATGTTCGGGCCAGATATTGGATATAGGAGGTAAAGGAGAGGTCAGAATCCAGTGTGACCCAAAGGCAGCAGCATACTGTTTGGGGGCTATGATGGTGCCAGATACTGATATGGAGATGTTGGGGGATGTCAGCTGGCAGAAGGCGGAAAGACGAGAAGGTCAGTTTTTGACAGGTTAAGTCTGAGAAAAAAGAAGGAAATTGTGTTAGAGACAGCGGACAGATAGTTGGTGATGTTTTGGAGGAAAGGTGCTGAGATGCTGAGGGAAGAGGTGTATAGCTTGATGTCTTCGGCGTAGAGGTGATATTGGAGGCCAAATCTGCAGATGATCTGTCCGATTGGGACTGGACTCCTGCCGATCAGTTGTTTGCCGGGCCACAATGCTTTTGCACTGAGCTGATTTCTGCAGGAAGCAGACAGCTCTGTTCATACTGCAGTGGCCAGGCTTGGTATTACAAGCAAAGTTATTATTAATTTCAATGGGAACCTGGACTGCAACACTAAGCCTGACCCCTACAGTAAGAATAGAGCTGTCTGCTCCCTGCAGAAATTGCGTACCAGCCCAGAGAAAAGCTGATAGGTGGGAGTCCCTGCAATCTACTATTGATGACCTATCCTAAGAATAAGCCATTGCTACTTTACAATTGGACAACCCCTTTAAACTGTAATCTATTACACATCATTGATTTTCAATATATTCCAGATACACTATTATATGATGCCATATTATATTGTACCATATTATTTTCATCTATACAAACTTCAGATGTGCCAGGAAAGCATTTATCCATGTATATACAGACTGACACTGTTTGGCACATTGGGTGTTCACTGATCTCTTGGTTCATCATACTGACTTCTATGGGACTGACCCTATTAACACATATAAGACCCCAATAGATCACCTTAGTCAGCTTTATTTCCAACGTGTGTTTGTTCTGGTTCCTGGTATCAAATTGCGCCACTTCCTGGGCAGAAGACTTGACTTTGCCAATGATCTTTGCATATGAAAAGACGATGAAAGCAGTGGGGAGAAGAAGGCAGAAGAAGAAAATACTAACTACAAAGACCTTCCCCTTCAATGACGCCTGTGCCAGCCACCAGTCCAGAGTACATGATGTTCCAAATGGCTCTGGGGCATAGTTACCCACACCAACCACTGGCAGAGTTGCCCAAAATGCTGCATAGACCCAAACGAAGAACAGGCTGAGAAAGGCGTGACGTCTTTTAAGCCAAGTACCTGCAAAAATGTGACGTATAGAGGATGAAGTCTCCATTCTCAGCTGTACCGAACCATTACTATGCTACTTATGTCGCATAGCAATGTATAGACATAGCATTAATGAGTTTGTCACATCTAGCAGAGCTGAGTTTGTCATTTAGCAAAATAGATGGTTATACTTGGTGATATGATTTAACATAGGACTGCATCATCATACAATGACTTCGTATTAACCTTTCCTGAATACTCTGACCTCTCCTAAATGTAATTAATGGACGCTCTGGGACTATTCTGCCTAATTCAGGATCTGACTGCTAAATATTCAAATATTTTTCAAGAATCCTACAGACATCACTACATCTGTCATCATCAGTTCTGATAATTCCTATCATCGCATCCCTCCTATCAATAGTTCTTGGTGTCTCTCCGATCCCTACATTCCATGTAACTGGTCTGGTTCTGGATTGGAGCCTCTTGCATTTTAACCCGAGCAGACAGAGAGCGCAGTCAGGGGAATCCAGGAGTCAGTAACAGGTGGTATCGGTTGTGGTACAAGGGAGCAAGCATGTAGCATTGTCAGAGGGAAGCCAGGAGTCAGTAACAGGTGGTAGCAGTTTGCTGGTATGGAGGATCAAATAAATAAAGGAGCTAGACTATTGTCATGGAGCACAAAAATTATGCACTGGTGCAGTGGAAGGGCCAGGCTTTTATTGTTTGCCCAATCAGAAGCACGACAGAGCCAGAACAGGGAACGAGACCAGGAGTACAGGAACATGGCTCAACTCAGCAGTGAAGCTGTCCAGATGGCTGGATAGCTCGGCAGGGAGAGCTGCCACCTGAAACACAGGAGCTCCTGAGTTGGACCTCAAAGAATCTGCATCCTCAAAGGCCTGTTTTAAGATTTTCTTAGGGTAGCCTCTATCAAAAGTCTCATGTACTGTTTCGTAGGAATACTCTTTTGCAAGAATGATGGGTGATAACTCCTCCAATATAATAAACTATTATTTGTGGTTGGTTTCCTGAAAAGAGAGTTAGATAAGATGCCATCTTCATTTTTCCAGATGATTAAATCTAAGAAATTGATAGAAACCTGGTTCATTTCTTAGATAAAATATAGACCAAGCTTGTTCATATTGATCCCCCCATAAAGTTCTTAACATCTACTTCACTTCCCATCCATAGTACAAAGATATTATCAATATATTAAATCCAAAAGGGTAGAAAGGTTGACCACCAAGTCTTCTCATCAGCTCTTGAGATTTGCATAAGTTGGGGCACAGGGCACCCCATTACGGTCCCTCTAAGCTGGTGGTAGAATTTCTCATCAAATTAAAAGTTGTGCGGTAGAACAAACTGTAGAAGATTGATCACAAATTGATTATGAGAATTGTATTGGGTGCCCCTTGATCTTAAAAAAGAGATTTCACTGATTTAAAACCCATGTTGTGGAGTATGGAACTGTAGAGCAATTCCACTGACCAAAAAAAAGGTATCTTCCAATTGTAACCCATCAATATGTCATAGGAATTCCACAGTGCCCCTCACAAATGAAGGTAAGGATGTAACAAACCCATGAAGGACACAATGCAAATAAATATCCACATGATAGGAGATGGAATTTATCTCAAATACTATCAGTCTACCTTCTTTAGAGGAGGGGTACCATTATGTATCTTAGGCAGTGTGTAAAACATAGCAATTTTTGGATGGTTTGAGTACATGAAAGATAATTCACTGGAGCTAACCGTTTCCCAGAAGAATGGTTTTAATTCAGAAAAAAAACTTCATAGGGGTCACTATCCAAAACACGATACCAGTCACTATATTGTAGTATATCTTATTAACAAGCACATCTTACAACCCTAATTCCATAAAAGTTGTGACGCTATGTAAAATGTAAATAAATGTATAGAAAAAAAAGAATGCAAGGATTTCGAAATCGCATATAAGCATATTTTATTCACACTAGAACACAGATCAGAAGGTGAAAATAAGACTTTTTTCCAGTTCATTTTTAAAAAATGAACTTATTTTAAAAATTGATGGCAGCAACACATATCAAAAAAGTTTGGACAAGGTTAGCCAAATACTGGAAAAGTAAGTTGTACTAATGAAAAACAGGGGTCAATTTTCTACTAAGTGACATAACTGTGTGTAAAAGGAGCATATTAGAGAGGCAGAGTCTCTCAGAAACAAAAGATGGTCAGAGGTTCACTATCTGTAAAAAAACTGTACCTAAAACTTGCGGAACAATTTTAGAAAAATGTTCCTCAATGTAAAATTGCGAAGACTTTGAATATTCAACCATCTACAGTACATAATATGATCTAAAGATTCAGAGAGTCTAGAGAAATTCATGTACAGAAGGGACAAGGCCGAAAATCAATATTTAACCCTTTCCAACCCAATGTCCGGCCTGCCCCAACATCATCATTTCCCTCCACAGCTCCGATGTCGGGACAGGCCCGACACTGCAGTGCAGGAGTGCATCTGCACCCGATCATAAGACACATTGGGTGCAGATACACTCCTGCACTGATCCTCATCAAGGACCCCCGAGGAGAAGGCAGAAAAGGTTTTTAATCCTTTCTGCCTTCTCCTTTACACATTACATAGCGCTCAATTAGCGCTATGTAATGCAGAGAGATTCTGGCCAGCAATCAAGTTACCCTGGTGTTACCTGACCCCCGGCGGTCACATGAACGCCGAGCCGGGAGCCTGCACCGTGGGGGGAATGTGGAAGTAATACTGCCACCTGACCGCAGCAGTCACATGATCGCCGAGCCACATTCCCCCCACGGTGCAGTGAGCACCTGCACCCTCCTGAACTCTGTCAGTTCAGGAGGGTGAAGGGAAAATGTATTTTTTCTCATCCATTCAGAATGGATGAGAAAAAATAAATGGATTGGAAAGGGTTAATGATGGCGATTTACAGGCCCTCAGGTGGCACTGCATTAAAAACAGGCATGATTTTGTAATGCAACTCACTGCATGGTCTCAGGAATACTTCCAGAAACCATGGTCTGTGAGCACAGTTTGATGTGTAATTCACAAATGCTAGTTAAAGTTGTACCATGCAAAGAAGAAGCCATAGATCAACACAATCCGGAAACGCTGGTGTCTTCTTTGCTCATTTAAAATAAACTGAGGCAAAATAGAAAACTGTTCTGTAGTCAGATTAATTGTGGAAACCACAGACGCCATGTCCTGCGATCTCCAGAGGACAGGGACTATCCAGATGTTTATCAGCGCACAGTTCAAAAGCCAGCATCTCTAATGGTATGACATTGTATTAGTGCCTATGGCACATATTGAAAGGCCCTACCAATGCTGAGCAGTAAATGCAGTAAGAGGTTGTAGAACAACAAATCCTCCCATCCAGACAACATCTCTTTCAGGGAAGGCCTTGCATAGTTCAGCAAGATGATGCTAAACTGCCGCCTGCAGTCCAGACCATCACCAACAGAAAACATTTGGGGCATTATGAAACAAAAAATCCGGCAAAGATGACCCCGGACTGTTGAGCAGCTAGAATCCTACATCAGACAAGAATGGGACAGCATTCCTCTCCCAAAACTCCAGCAATTGGTCTCCTCCCTTCCCAGATGTTTACAGACTGTATAAAGAAGAGGAGATGCTACACAATGGTAGACACGGCCCGCCCCAACTTTTGTGAGATGTGTTACTGCCATCATTTTCTAAATTAGCATTTTTTTTAATGAAATGGAAACATGTCTCCCTCTCACCCTCTGATATGTTCTGTTGTGAATACAATATGGTTAGATGAGATTTCCAAATCATTGCATTCTTTTTCTCATTAAATTATTTTACATTTTACACAGCAACCCAACTTTTTTGGAATTGTGTTTGTACAAGTGTGGTCCATCACAAGTTCCCTCTCTTATCACAAGACTTGGTGCTGGTGGAGTCATCCTTCTCCAGATGGATCAATGCTTGGGTCTCTTCCTTTGTAATTTTGAGAAAAATATGTTGTATATTGGAATTCAATCTCCCTGACATTAAGAAAACGTCAATACTCGTTAACTCTGATATGGAAGGCATGCAGTGACTAGGTAACCAAAGATATGTGAAGGGACCTTTCCATGGTTCTCTTTCTTATGATTCTAACAGATCCACCAGAACATGTAGGTCAGATAAATCTTCCTCCGACAACCCCAGCTCATGGCATTGTTTTTTGTCATGAGTCATAACTTTTTTTTTTCCATTTTAGCTTTTGACATAAGAGATGAAGGTATTTTACCCATGTAAACTTATAAAATTTAGTGATTGGTACAAATAAGTCCCATTTAGTGCGGAGATCTCTATACATTTTAGGGTTCTGGTGAAAACACTAACAATCTGCAAATCATCAAGTCTTTGCTTCAAGTCCGGGGGCGCTCCCTTAATTGGTATGGGCCCATTGTGTTCTCTAAAACAGATGCAGAGTTGGAAGAGGCAGAGACAGAAAAGGAGGCGGAAGAGACCATGGAGGTATTTGGTATTGACTACCCCAACTGTCTGCCCTTGGTGAAGGTTCCCTTCCATAATTCTGTGTAGTGGAATATCTCATTGTGTGTCCCCATTGTCTACCCCTAACTGAAACCACGTCTACCCCTTCCTCTACCTCTACATGCTTTTCTAGAGGGATCTTGTTCTGTATCTGATGTGTCGCAATCAGAGGTGGAAAATTCTGATGGGACAGCTTTCTCAAAGTTACAAGCTTTATTCTCTCTAAACTCAGATAAGTCTTTAATGAATTGTTTGTGTTTCCTTTCTTTATTGTATGCTTGATATTTTTCAATAGATGCTTGTAAAGGGACATACAGCTCCCATTATTAAAGGTTAAAGCTTTATTGATTAGTTCTTTTTAGAATTTTAGAGGTATTTTCCAATGTTTTCTGTTCTTCATCAAACAAGATTTGCATAACTCCTATGGAATAACTGTTGCCTCCCTTTCCCAGTGTTCATGTAACACAGGGCTGTGACACCTAATAGCTGGAGCAATGGTGATGCGGAGTCCCTTAGATACAATTTTGTGTTTTATATAATTTTCCAATGACTAACTCTCCCACCATATTACTTTCATATCCTTAAAAAGTGTTCTAATTGTAATTGTACTCTTTGAAGCAAAGGTCTATTCCCTATCAGCGAATATGTCTCTGGCTTCACTCAACCAAGATTCAACATTAACTGTGCTACTAAGAAAAACAGACATACTTTAAGAAAAATCTGCAGGATCCCTGCCATTATGTTAGTATCCACCATCCATCTGGAAATATACTGACCTCCTTGCACGAATTAAAATGTGACTTTTATTCATACCATTCTGTCTATCTTTATCCGTAGGGACCGACTCTCGGACACCTTATGGATTTGCACTCCCCATGCGGTTCTGTTTTATACTTTGACCATTTGCATGTTGGCTTTGATAGGTCAATCCAGCGCGTTCTTTGGCTGACCATTCCATGCATTATCGATGTTTCTAATTAATTAGCTCCCATTAAACCATTAAAACCCACAAATACACAAAACCAACTCCACAATATTAACACCCCCCTGCTGTCATGGCTGGGCAGAAAAAACCTGATATCAACTTATATACTGCCATATATCCTCTATGTTCTACAAACAGTCCCGATAGAGGTCCCCTGCAAATTCTTCTCAAATCTTCACAAAATGTTCAGGACATTTATTTGGAACAAGCGAAAACCGCGATTAGCATTTTCATACTTGACACAAAAGAAGCCACAAGGAGGTTTTGGCCTACCAGATATATCTACCTATTACAAAGCGATCCACATGACTAGATGGTTTGACTTGGTGGAACGCAAACTAGACTCGCCCTCCTTAAACCTAGAGAGAACATTAATAGATCAAATCGGTCAATTCCTTCTTTGGACCAACAACAAAATGCCTTATAAAAAACAAACACTCAGCCCGACACTAAGAGGCACAATCAAGGTAATGCATTCTATCAGAACAGAAAAGGGAGATCAACACAAGCTAGCACCAATGATTCCTGCATCACTGGTCCCATCTATTCTAGCTAACAAGCTAATTAAAATAACCAACACTTGGGCTAAACTAAACTCTCTAACAATCCAAGACATCATTAAGGGAACCAAAATAAACAACCTCTCACAAATCGATCTGCTCTTACCAAACCACTCCCTAAACTTCCTAGAGATAACAGGCATTTATTCCTCACTCAAAAAACTTCAGGAAAAATATCAGAGAGAACTGCGAGACCCGTATTGGTACGAAGCATACCTCTCTGTCCCGGAGAGACCAAAGAAACTTATGACACACCTATACAAAGGCCTACTTATGAACGCCGCACCTGACAAGCCGTGGTTCCTTAGAGTCTGGGAAGGAGAATTGGGGACAACCTTTGACAGGGAAAAGACTAAAAAAATCTTGACAAATTCACATGGCTTCTCAAAATGTGTTCGCATTCAAGAAAACTCAATCAAACTGACAACCCGATGGTATAAGACGCCGGTCTCGCTCTCCAAACTTATTGCTACACAAACTGACAGATGTTGGAGATGTGGCATAGATAGAGGGAACCTAGTACACATTTGGTGGCACTCTCCACAAATCAAACACTTCTGGCAAAACATCACGAACCAAATAAACAAAATATGTAATACCACATATACATTTACCCCCGAGGAAGTCCTACTCTGGAAACCCTCAAAACAATTTACACCCTCAAAAGGTTGTCTCCCCACCATACTAATTGCAGCAGCAAAACTACTCATCCCACCACTATGGAAATCGAATCATATACCTACGATAGCACAGTGGAAAGACAAAATTTCACAAATCTATGGATTTGAGGAATTAGCCGCTTGGGACACCAACTCGAGGGAAGAATCCCTCAAACTCTGGTCACCGTGGTATACATACCTAAAAAACTAGATAACATAGCTCTATCCAAGTAGCCTTAAACGGGGTGACGTATAAGAGCATCTAGCAGCAACAAATTCACTCGACCGCTCCTCTCCTCTCCTTTTCTCTCGACGACTTGGTTCCCCCCCCCCTCCCCCTGTTAAGTTCCTTACCAATGATCACAAATAAAAAGCTGGGACGCTGCAGCGGAAGCAGGTAGGAGCCCCTGGTTGAGCGGATTCACTAACCCGCATCTTTCATTGCTCCTTCCCCCACTCGCACGCCTCGTCGTCTATACATTTGAATAGACCCCTAATGAAGTGGGGAAGTAGCTCCCTCCCGCTCACACAGCACCTATTGATTGAATGTACCCAACCTATACCATCATATCTTTCAAAGCAAGTTTGGTACATTTCATCGCTAACCAAACATGTAACACTCATAATCTGTGATTTGTTAGTTACGTCCTACAATGGCTTCATTTGGGTAAGAAATTACTTACTGTTTGTAAACGATTTTTTTTCTATGCTTAAATAAAAACAAGATTGTTTAAAAAAAAAAAAAAACACAAATACACATATTATACTTTAACTAAATATAAAGAAAATATGTTTATTGATAATATTCTGTGGTAAGGTTGTCAGATGTGGAATCATTATACAGTTCCATACCCCACAGCATAGCTTTGAAATCAGTGAAACATTTATTTTTTTTAAATCAAGGGGTACCCAATCCTCATGATCGGTTTATTATCAATCTTCTACAGTTTGTTCCAAAGCTGAACTTCTTATTTAATGGAAAATTCTACCACCAGCTCAGGGGAACCGCAATGGGCAACCCCTGTGCCCCAACTTATGTGAATCTCCTCCTAGGCTGGTGGGAGGAGACTATCAACTTTCCTGATGAGAAGACCTAATAGTCAACCTTTCTACCCTTTTGTATTCAATATATTAATAATATCTTTACACTCTAGACTGGAAGGTAGATGTTAGGAATTTTATGAGATCAATAGCATCAAGCTTGGTCTATACAGTATTTTAGCTATGTAATTAACCCAGTTTCTATCAACTTCTTTATCAAAGGGTACCCAATCTTCATGATCGGTTTATGATCAATCTTCTACAGTTTGTTCCAAAGCTGAACTTCTTATTTAATGGAAAATTCTACCACCAGCTCAGGGGAACCGCAATGGGTCTCCCCTGTGCCCCAACTTATGTGAATCTCCTCCTAGGCTTGTGGGAGGAGACTATCAACTTTCTTGATGAGAAGACCTAATAGTCAACCTTTCTACCCTTTTGTATTCAAATATTAATAATATCTTTACACTCTAGACTGGAAGGTAGATGTTAAGAATTTTATGAGATCAGTTGCATCAAGCTTGGTCTATACAGTATTTTAGCTATGAAATTAACCCAGTTTCTATCAAGATTTAACCATCTGGTGAATGAAGATGGTATCTTATCTAGCTCCATTTTTAAGAAACCAACCCCAACCAATAGTTTATTATATTGGAGGAGTTATCAGCCACCATCTTTACAAAAAGGAATTCCTAAGTATTCCAGTACATGAGGGTGCGGAGAAACTGTTCTTCTTTTCAGGATTTCTATCACGAATCTGAGGGATAGATTTTTAAATAGAGGCTACTCTAACAAAATCATGAAACAAGTCTTTCAGAAAGCTGGATGTAGGGATCAGAGAGGATTGCTGACAAGAACTGTTAATAGGATGGATGAGAGGATAAGAATTATCGGAGCTTATGATGACAGATGCAGTGATGTACATAGGATTCTTGAGTAATGTTGGAATATTTGCTGTCGGACCCTAAATTAGGCAGAATTGTCCCAGAACATCCATTAATTCCATTTAGGAGTGGTTGCAGTATGCAGGAAATGTCAATACAAAGTCATTAGAGGAGACTACAAGCCAGGGGTACCTGGCTTGATAGACGTACTTGGGGAAATATCCTATGTGGGGGATTCGTGGCATATACCATATGTATCATAATAAGAGTTTTAAAAGTTTGGTGACTGATGGAGAGTTTAAGATTCGGGAGTTTTTGAATTGTCGCACTGCAAGGTTGGTTTACATATGCTAGTGTGCGTGTCCAAGAGACTAGGTGGGCAAAACGACTTCACAATTTTGATGCATTTGGGAACACATTGGGGATGTTGCACACAATAAGGATACACTAATGTCCCCCAAGTTAAATTTTGCAACCCTGGAAGTAGTTCGCCCTTCCATTATTAATGGAGACTAGGATAAAAAATTGTTACAAAAAGAAGCTCAGTGGATTTATCATTTACGAATTACGATCCATAAAGGCAGGTAAGGATGGCTTAAATAAAGCCTTATCATTTGCCTGCTATTTATAATAACTATGATTGTTAATGGAATATTTCTGTGGACTTTTTGAGGTATTTTGTTCATTAAATGGTTTTGTTGGCAAGATTCCAGCTATATCAGCATCTAATAATGTGCAGTCGTTAATACATCATAATTTAATATGACATGAAATATGAGTACAATTGGTTTATCCCTATATCTCTATCTGCAGGTGAATGACATCCATAGACAACACTCATACCATATATATCACTTGTCCCCGTAACATGTTTTGGCATACGGTATATCTTTACTAACTCTCATAACATCTTTTTGTTCCATCCATAAATATTTCAATGTGAAAGTATCTTAGGACTGATTGCAGATGGAGAATTGCTGGGACATTCGCCACAGTGAATTCAGTGAAAATGTGTATGACTAGGCTGATTACTATAGGAACGTATGACGTCATGGGTGCTGACTCTGGGTGGATTCAATGGTGGATGGAGTTACCATCCAATCGGCACCAAGTTTCAGAATATGCTTTGATTGATGGATGCAATGTTAGATTAGAACTAGAACTGAATCGCCACCATGTGATTGATGACATGAGAGGCCAGTATAGACTATGCTGGTAAGTGGGGCAAGGTGACTCTGACAGGGTGCCGGTGATAATTATGTCTTTGGAAATCATATCACATTTGCAAGAAAAATAAGAAACAACTACCACGTTTCCCCGAAAATAGGTCCTACCCCGTTAGTAAGACCTATCGGGTTTTCAGGGGAAGCGTGAAGTATAAGGCCTTCCCCGAAAATAGGATCTAGCTGAGGTGCCCCAAAAATAAAAAAAAATTAATACTCACCTGGTCTGCGGCGTCCGGCTGGTCTGCGCCGTTCCAATGGTCTCCGGCGGCACTGAGGCAAAAGGATGAGTCCTCCCGTCTGCCTGCTCAGCTTCTGCTGGTGACGGGGCTTTAAATACCCCGCCTCCAGCAGAGCGAGCCCTGTGATTGGCTAATCTCAGTGCCATCTGCCAATCACAGCCGGCACTTGATGAGCCAATCACAGCCATTCAATGGATGACATCACTGAATGGCTGGGATTGGCTCATCGAGCGCCGGCTGTGATTGGCTCATCGAGCGCCGGCTGTGATTGGCTGACGGAGCTGTGATTAGCCAATCACAGCGCTCGCTTTGCTGGAGGCAGGGTATTCAAAGCCCCGTCGCCAGAAAGAAGTTGAGCAGGCATATGGGAAGGACACTTGCCGCAGTGTCATCGGAGACCATCGGGACATCGTAGACCATCCAGACGCCGCGGACCATGTAAGCATAAGCCCCCTCACCCCCAACCCCTGAAAATAAGATACTGTGCCTTTTGGGGGGGGGGGGGTATAAGACAGTGTCTTATTTTTGGGGAACACGGTATATTATCTATTGTATATGGACCCCTGTTGCACCCAAAAGGGGAAGACACATTGGTAAAGGTGCAATATGTACGTTGAATAAGTTTTGATATAAGCATCTTGGAGACTAGCCCAGAGATTGCATATTTGGTTACTTGTACCCCTTTGTCCTGCTACTCTATCGCTTGTGATATGCAGATGAGTATTGTATAGTGTTAGACTATTGACATTCTTTTTGAAGAAACGTGAGTGATCAGAGATAATAGCTATCTTTTGGAATTGTCTCCATTATAATGGGCTTTTGTAGGATCTTCTGAGGCATTATTGATATCCTCATACATAAATAATTGATATTTGGAGTAGCTGGAATTAGCAATAAGTGTATATAGGTTCCATTTTGGGATTACAGTATGAGTGGAGATTACTTTAGATATCCTGTGCTAATTCTACATCTATGGTGGTGTATATTTATTGAACATTTTTTTGTTGTGGATATTGAGGTGATTTTGTTTTGTTAAAATTTTCTAGTTCTATGAGAGCGGCTGGGGATGCTAGGGGCAAGTTCAAGAATAGGTCCGCCCTTATCAGGGCGATATCACTGTCCAGGGCTAGGAAAAAATTATAGGGAATTTTAGGGTCAGTTGTAAACATAGAGGTCTGGGCCGGATGGAAAAGAAAAGTGAATGACTGCAGAGGGGACATCACCTGCGAGGCAATAAATATAACTGTACTTTAATCGCTTATATGGTCTGCAGAGTGCTTGTCTAGAACCAGTATCTATCACTGTGTGGTAACTGTATGGTGGTATTATCACTCTTTGTATAACCACTGTGATTAGGATGTGCTTCTATGATACTGAGAGTTTAGGTCAGTAGATCCATGGTCAGGCCAGGTTATGAAAATGCACCCTATAATACATTTGTATGAAACTGGTCATACAGTTCTTGGTTCTGGTGTTGTATCTATATATGGAGGTTGGTTCTGGTGCTGTATTTATGCTATGAGGTTTGTTTTGGTGCCATATTTACATTAAACAGACAAACAAGTAAAGGATAGAAACACACAATGTGGCTGTCTGCTCAATGCCAAATACACCCACCCCACAGTGGCCATTGGTCACACAATATTGGAATAATTAGTGCAACCATTAGTTGCAGCGGGTGGGCATGGTTTGGCTTTATGCAGTCATCCGCACCATGGTCTCGCTACTCATGGGTCAGTGCTTCTTGCTTGCCCCTCAAGCCGAAATTTGCCCTGGTCCCCAAGGTTGACACCTCACTGAACCCCCGTGAATAGGGCGTAAGTTTTAAAGTTGCCTGAACCCCTTTAATATGAGTACAGATAACACATAGACACATCAGATTTGACAAACTCAGCTCTGCTGTATATCTAGTTCTCATGACATTGTTCACTTACCATATTTCATATGGCAGATCTTCAAGTATCTATCACAACTAACAACGGTCATAGTTATGAGGCTTCCGCAACCAAAGAAGAAGCCCGTCCATCCATACCACTGGCAAACGCTCCAACCAAACACCCAGCGGTGACTGAAGAAGGACACTATGGCGAATGGCTTCCCTGCAACTGCAATGAGAAAGAAGACATCAATCTAGGGTCAACAGAATTATTTCAGATACGTAATAAGTTAATGTTTTTTAAAAAGCTGTTTGAAAATGGGTTGTCTGCTTTAGAAAAAAACTATTGTCAGGCACCCTATTAAGAAATTTTGGCTTTATAGAGTCCTTTAAAGAGTCAGGGTCCTTTAAAGCCATCATGTACAGTATTAGCCAGGGCTTAGAGAAGCAACAAGAGCATTTCTCACTTTGGAGCTCCTAATAGATCAATGCTTTCAATGCCAGCTGTGTAATACTTCATTTCCCCTGTGGAGGTGCTGCAGGAAAAAGAAACACTTTCTGTCAGGCTTCCCCCAAACTTTACAAGTGATCACTGGGGTTGCTGTAATAGAACACTTTGTGATTATCTTTCCATCATGAGAGAGCGGTGTGTTTACATTTCACAGATTTGTTGCAGATCCGCAGCAGACTCCACCCCTTCAGTTTGAATTCAATTGAAATGGTGAAATCTGCTGCAGATCTGCACCAAAATTTGATACAAAATTTGCAGCAAATCTGTGATGTGTGAACGCACCTTTAGCCCCCTAATGACAGGGCCTATTTTGGGCTTAAGGACGCAACGATTTTTGGCGGATTTTCTTCTCCATTTATCAAAAGTCATAACTTTTTTATTTTTCCGTCGACGCGGCCGTATAAGGGCTTGTTTTTTGCGTGGTGAACTGTAGTTTTTATCGGTGCCACGTTTGGGTACATAGACTATATTGTAAAACTTTTTTTTTTTATGATAGCAGGGAGAGAAAACGCATCAATTCTGCCATAGATTTTCTGGTTTTTTTTTTAGTGTTAATCATAATGACACAATTCCATTTTTTCTGCGGACCGGTACGGTTACAACGATACCAAAATTCTTACATTTTTTTAGGTTTTTCCACTTTTCTGCAATAAAACCCCTTTTTTTTGGAAATCTTTTTTCTTCTAAATCGCTGCATTCAAAGTCCTGTAACTTTTTAATTTTTTTATGTACAGAGCTCTATGAGGGCTTATTTTTTGCGAGACAAGCTGTAATTTATATTGCTACCATTTTGGAGTACATACAGCTTTTTTGATCACTTTTATTGTGTTTTTAGGGAGGCAAAATGCTAAAAATGTGCATTTTGCCTCAATTTTTAAGGGGTTTTTTTACGCTTTTTTCCGTGCACAGTCAAAAACATGTGCAGCTTATTGTACACATCGTTATGGACACGACAATACTAAATATGTGGGGGTTTAATGCTAATATGAGAAAAAGCATAAAAAATGTTGTTTTTTTTTACTTTTTTTACATTTTTTTAAAAATTCATTTTAACACAATTTGTGTCCCCCTGGGGGACTTACAACACTGCCCTGATGATCGCTGTGATAAGGCATGGCAGGGCTACTGCCCTGCCATGCCTTATCGCTTATACAGCGATCTCGGGCACTGGCAACACAGGACGCCAGTGTCTGGCGTCCTGTTGCCATGGCAACAGGCCGGGCTCTCTGCGATTATATCACGAGAGCCCGGCAACTTCACAGAGGGAGCGTGCTCACTCTGTGAAGCCTTCCCATGCCACGACCTACATAGATCGCGGCAGGGAAGGGGTTAACAGCGGGGGGCGCATCTTCGATGCACCCCTGCTGTTGCAGCGGGGGGCCGTCTATGACTGACAGCCGACTCCCGCTGCGGGATAGCACAAGATCATATGTGATCTCGCGCTATCCCTATGACGTAAGGGTATGTCATTTTGCGGGAAGTACCCCGCTCCCATGACGTACCCTTACGTCATGAAGGGGGAAGGGGTTAAGCAGCAACTGTCAGCAAGCAAGTGGCTAGAATAACATGCCAACATATAATCTGCAGTCATTATATATTTTTCTTTAGGCCCAATGCACACGGGTGGGTTTTTGCTGCGAAATCTGCAGTGAGGTCTGGCCACGGATTCCGCAGCATTGTCCGTCCATAGCATGCAATGTAAAATAACTCTTCCACGCACCCAAGTGGAAATCACTTGCAATTTCCACTTGTGGAGGGAGAATCGCAGCATGCTCTATTTTGCCGCGGGACTCACACGGACGGCTTCCATTGCAGTTAATGCAAGCTGTCTGGCCCACCGCGATCCCGAAATGTCAATTTCAAAATCACTGCAGATCCGTGTCATCGCTGGCACAGCATTCTCTGCACTGCGCATGTGCACAGGCAGGCTGGCCAAGCACATCCGCAACAGAGAGAAGACAATCCGGACAGCTACGCGGAGGGGTCGCCAGCCGGCACAGGGTCTGATTCCGCTGCGGGATCCAGCATGCGGAATCCGACCTAGCCATGTGCATTTGGCCTTAGTCAGAGGACCATCTTAAGACAATTTAAGGACTATCTGATGGCAGATTAAAATACTTTTTCTGCATCGCTAGTTCATCATAATGCTCATAAAGCCCTTTTTATTCATCACTGTCCACAGGAAGACACCAGGACATGTGGGTTTCTTTAAGGTTCTAAACAGGCCTGAGGATAGATAGAATGACATAGAGAAGATCAATAGAAAAAGGAGAATTCTTACAGGAAACAACATGACTATCACTATTTACACAGTGGTTAATGGTTAAGTGAGAAAATCTCCTGGCGGTCTAGGGTAATTAAGAGGTTATTGGCCATATTCCTGGTGGTCAATGATAGTAAAGAGGTTAACGGTCACATATTTGGTTACGAGCTTAGAGTTTCATATCCCTTGTGGTCTAGGGTGGCTAAGAAGTTAATGATCATATCCCAGGTTGTTTAGGGTTGTTAATATGTCATATGCTGTTAGTCTAGGGTGGTTAAAAGTTTATGGTTACATCCATGGTTGTCTAGGGTTGTTAAGAGGTTATTAGTCACATCCCCAGTGGTCTAGGGTGGTTAATGGTCATATCCCTCATGGTCTAGGGTAGCTTAAAAGTTAATGGCCAAATCACTGCTGGTCAAAAGTGGTTAAGGGGTTATTGGTCACATCCCTGGTGGCCAATGGTGGTTGTGAGGTTGATAGTTATATTCCTGGTGGTCTAGGGTGATTTAGAGACTAAAGGGGTTGTCCCGAGGCAAAATCGAAAATTTTTTCTCTGCCCAGTCCCCCTTCTACAGCAAACATCACAATGTAGCCTCGGACAGCGTTTTTAAAGATGGTTTCTACTCACCAATTCAGCGTTTCATGAACTTATAAAATTTCTTCTTTCAAGGTGCACCGGGGGTATTCTCCCACGGTGCACCGCGCTTACTGTAGCCCTGCGTGCGCGCTCTCGAGACGCCGGTCACGTGGTGCAGATGATGACGTCATCGCGGGAGGCGAGGACCTCTACTGCTTGTTATGCCGATTCCAGCCACCCCATTGGCTGGACGGAACGACGTGCAGTAGGGAGGCTGGTAGCAGAATGGCCGCTCCAGTGCGCTCCCGAGAAGTGACAGCTCGTCTGCGCATGCGCAGATGAGCTGTATCGCGCGAGCACGTTGAAGCGGCTCGTCTACAGAGAAGAAGTACAGACTGCGCAAGCGTGTCTAAAGAAGGCAGAAGACACAGAAATTAGTCGGAGCCATGGAGACAGGGACGCCAGCAACGGAGTGGGTAAGTGAATAACTTCTGTATGGCCAATATTTAATGCACGATGTATATTACAAAGTGCATTAATATGGCCATACAGAAGTGTATAACCCCACTTGCTTTCATGGGACAACCCCTTTAATGAATATATCCCTGAAGGTCTAAGGTGGTCAAGAGATTTATGATCACATCTCTGGTGTAGGGTTGAGCAAGAGTAACTAGACACATCCTAGTTTTGGGTGGGTGATGGTTTAATGGTCACATTTTTGGTGGTGAAAGGTAGTGAAGGGGTAAAAAAGCACACATCTTGTGGTCTACGATGAAGCAATAAACATGTACATACCTAAGGCTCTAGGACAATGGTTCTCACCCACGGTACGTGTATCCTAAGAGGTATTAATCCGTGGGTGTGCAGCAGAGGCTGTGTCCACCTATCACGGTATTATCAGTGTATTTTTTTGGAATACGGAAAACATTCAGAAGTTTTTCTTTCATTTTACAAAAATCATGGAAATCCTCTGGTAATTCTATGATGGGTAGCATAACGGGCTTGTACTACTCTGGCCCTTCCTCCAGCAATGTAAGCAGATAGCCTGATGCAGAAAATGGCTCATACTCTGTGGTTAGAGATGAGCGAGCGTGCTCGTTCGAGTATTAGGGTACTCGAGATGCTCGTTACTCGAGACGAGCACCACGCGGTGTGAGCAGGTCCTGTCGTGGATGGCAGAAAGTGCATCCAGCAATCTATCGACCACCCAGTCTTCTACGCCGTCCACAGCTGCAACTCTGAATCCTCTGGCTGCTGCTCCTCCTTCCTCCCAGCCTCCTCACTCCATGAAAATGACACATTCTGAGGAGCAGGCAGACTCCCAGGAACTGTTCTCGGGCCCCTGCCCAGATTGGGCAGCAATGGTTCCTCTCCCACCGGAGGAGTTTGTCGTGACCGATGCCCAACCTTTGGAAAGTTCCCAGGGTCCAGGGGATGAGGGTGGGGACTTCCGGCAACTGTCTCAAGGGCTTTCAGTGGGTGAGGAGGACGATGACGATGAGACACAGTTGTCTATCAGGGAGGTAGTAGTAAGGGCAGTAAGTCCCAGGGAGGAGCGCACAGAGGATTCGGAGGAAGAGCCGCTGGACGATGAGGTGACTGACCCCACCTGGTGTGATAAGCCAACTGAGGACCGGTCTTCAGAGGGGGAGGCAATTGCAGCCGTAGGACAGGTTGGAAGAGGCAGTGGGGTGGCCAGGGGTAGAGGCAGGGCCAGACCGAATAATCCACCAACTGTTCCAAAGCGCCCCCTCGTGCCATGCCACCCTGCAGAGGCCGAGGTGCTCAAAGGTGTGGCAGTTTTTCACTGAGAGTGCTGACGACCGACGAACTGTGGTGTGCAAGGTTTGTCGCGCCAAGATCAGCCGGGGAGCCACCACCACCAGCATGCGCAGGCATATGATGGTCAAGCACCCCACAAGGTGGGACGAAGGCCGTTCACCGCCTCCGGTTTGCACCACTGCCTCTCCCCCTGTGCCCCAACCTGCCACGGAGATCCAACACCCCTCTCAGGACACAGGCACGACCGTCTCCTGGCCTGCACCCACACCCTCACCTCCGCTGTCCTCGGCCCCATCCAGCAATGTCTCTCAGCGCAGCATCCAGCCGTTGCTAGCGCAACTGTTTGAGCGCAAGCGCAAGTACGCCGCCACGCACCCGCACGATCAAGTGTTAAACGTGCACATAGCCAAATTGATCAGCCTGGAGATGCTGCCGTATAGGCTTGTGGAAACGGAGGCTTTCAAAAACATGATGGCGGCGGCGGCCTCGCGCTACTCGGTTCCCAGTTGCCACTACTTTTCCCGATGTGCCGTCCCAGCCCTGCACGACCACGTCTCCGGCAACATTGTAAGCGCCCTCACCAATGCGGTTACTGCCAAGGTCCATTTAACAACGGACACGTGGACAAGCACAGGCGGGCAGGGCCACTATATCTCCCTGACGGCACATTGGGTGAATTTAGTGGAGGCTGGGACCGAGTCAGAGCCTGGGACTGCTCACGTCCTACCCACCCCCAGAATTGCAGGCCCCAGCTCGGTGGTAGTATCTGCGGCGGTGTATGCTTCCTCCACTAAACCACCCTCCTCCTCCTTCTACGCAACCTCTGTCTCGCAATCAAGATGTGTCAGCAGCAGCACGTCGCCAGCAGTCGGTGTCGCGCGGCGTGGCAGCACAGCGGTGGGCAAGAGTTAGCAGGCCGTGCTGAAACTACTCAGCTTAGGAGAGAAGAGGCACATGGCCCATGAACTGCTGCAGGGTCTGACAGAGCAGACTGACCGTTGGCTTTCGCCGCTGAGCCTCCAACCGGGCATGGTCGTGTGTGACAACGGCCGTAACCTGGTGGCGGCTCTTAGGCTTTTAATTTGGTGGTTCAGCGCTTTCTGAAAAGCTACCCATGCTTGTCAGACCTGCTCGGAAAGGTGCGCCGGGTCAGCGCACATTTCCGCAAGTCCAACACGGAAGCTGCCACCCTGCGGACCCTGCAACATCGGTTTAATCTGCCAGTGCACCGACTGCTGTGCGACGTGCCCACATGGTGGAACTCTACGCTCCACATGTTGGCCAGGCTCTATGAGCAGCATAGAGCTACAGTGGAATACCAACTCCAACATGGGCGGCGTACTGGGAGTCAGCCTCCTCAATTCTTTACAGAAGAGTGGGCCTGGTTGGCAGACATCTGCCAGGTCCTTGGAAAGTTTGAGGAGTCTACCCAGATGGTGAGCGGCGATGCTGCAATTATTAGTGTCACCATTCCTCTGCTATGCCTCTTGAGAAGTTCCCTGCAAAGCATAAAGGCAGACGCTTTGCGCTCGGAAACGGAGGCGGGGGAAGACAGTATGCCGCTGGATAGTCAGAGCACCCTCATGTCCATATCTCAGCGCGTTGAGGAGGAGGAGGAGGGGGAGGAGGAGCATGAGGAGGAGGGGGAAGAGACAGCTTGGCGGTTACTGTTAAGGTACATACTACCAGTCTGACTGGGGCATGCACTGTGGGCCGAAGCCCACCTGTATTGTATATGACGTTAGCTCTGCTGAGCAGGGCACTGCAATGGGATACATTTATGTACCGCCGATGGGTTCCAGGGAGCCACCCATGCTGTGGGTCCACAGGGACTTCACATTAGTGATTTGCACCTGCCAGTGTCTATGTATTAAAAACCCCGGTCAGACTGGGGCATGCAGTGTGGGCCGAAGCCCACCTGCATTTAATCTGACGTTACCTCAGCTGTGCTGGGCAATGCAATGGGATTGATTTATGTAACGCCGGTGGCTTCCTGGGACCCACCCATGCTGTCGGTCCACATGGAGTTTTACCTGCCTGTGTCTACTTATAAAGAACCCCAGTCTGACTGGGGCATGCAGTGTGGGCCGAAGCCCACCTGCATTTAATGTGACATTACCTCAGCTGTGCTGGGCACTGCAATGGGATTTGTTTATGTACCGCCGGTGGGTTCCAGGGAGCCATCCATGCTGTAGGTGCACACGGAATTCCCATTGCGGAGTTGTACCTGCCTGTGACTATTTATAAAATACCCCGGTCTGACTGGGGCATGCAGTGTGGGCCGAAGCCCACCTGCATTTCATCTGACGTTACCTCAGCTGTGCTGGGCAATGCAATGAGATTTATTTATGTACCGCCGGTGGCGTCCTGGGACCCACCTATGCTGTCGGTCCACACGGAGTTGTAACTGCATGTGTCTACTTATAAAGAACCCCAGTCTGACTGGGGCATGCAGTGTGGGCATGCAGTGTGGGCCGAAGCCCACCTGTATTTAATCTGACGTTAGCTCTACTATCCGGGGCACTGCATTGGGACAAACTACAGGAGCAATACAGCGCTAATCAGACGTGCACAGCTACCCTAGCATTGGAATTTGCTGTAGGCACGCGATTGCTGAGGGTTTGTGCAGAGGCCTATGTCCTGGGTGCAGTGAAAGTCCGCTTCCTGCCTAGGATTGCTGAAGCTGTGGGCCGAGGCCTATGTCGTGGGCGCGGTGCAAGTCTGCCATGTTTGGCCGCTCAGATCAATTTTTGGTTCATGTCTTGGGTTTCCTAGGACCCACCTATGCTGTTGGTGCAAACTTAGCTCCTATCGCGGTGTTTGACCTGTCTGGCACAAAGACACTGACTGACTTGGGTAGGGGGCAGAGCGCAGACGGCTTTCCCCTTGCAGTGTCGATTGAGCTATGCGACACCTTGACAGAATGAATACTGTGTGGCACATGGATTCCCCATTGCTATGCCCACGTTTGCAGCTCCAGACGGAGGTGGCACAGGATTGGAGTTCTCATTGCTTCTGTACCGCATTATGGGCTATCGCCCTTTTAAAGAGGGTCGCTGCCTGGCCCTGCCAACCCTCTGCAGTGTGTGCCTCCGGTCCCTCCCCATGGCAGACGCACTTATAAATAGACTTGAGGGTGGTGTGGCTATGAGGCCAGCGTGTGGCATGAGGGCAGCTGAAGGCTGCGCAGGGACAGTGTGCGCTGTGGACACTGGGTCGTGGGGGGGGGTTGGGCAGCATGTAACCCAGGAGAAGTGGCAGCGGAGTGTCATGCAGGCAGTGATTGTGCTTTGTTGGAGGTAGTGTGGTGCTTAGCTAAGGTATGCCTTGCTAATGAGGGTTTGTCCAAAGTAAAAATTGTTGGGGGGGGGGGGGCCCACTCTTGCCGCTATTGTGATATGCAGCCCAACATGTAGCCCCTCGTCTGCCCTATCCGTTTCTGTGTCGTTCCCATCACTTTCTTGAATTTCCCAGATTTTCACAAATGAAAACCTTAGCGAGCATCGGCGATATACAAAAATGCTCGAGTCGCCCATTGACTTCAATGGGGTTCGTTACTCGAAACGAACCCTCGAGCATCGCGGGAAGTTCGACTCAAGTAACGAGCACCCGAGCATTTTGGTGCTCGCTCATCTCTATCTGTGGTCCATCTAGGTATACATGAGGACGGCCTGTGTGTGTCTATATGTGTGTGTATATATCAGGATGTGCATGTCTGTACTTCAGTATGCCCTATAATAATGTTAGCGCTTATTCATACATCGCCATTTTGTTCCATTTTTTTGTGTGATTTTTGCCAAACTCTAGTAAAAAGTTGAGAAAACTGCATAGTGGTGAATAGGTCCTAAGAGTGAGGTTTATGAGGCACTAAAGAGGTTTTCCTCCAAACTAGATTCATTCTACTGTATACTGAGGCTGGGTGGTGGCATGAATGGAACTGGGGTTGATGGCAACAATAATTGAACTGTATGTACTGTAGAGGGCAGCATTATATTTTATTGGGGGTGAATGACATTATTTGTACTGAGTTATTACGAATGCCCCCCACAGCACACGTTGTAGCGGATCTGCAGACCATGGTGGGTGGTGAGGGGGCTTGTAAACTCTAAAACCCCCAAAGGATCACAAGATTCGGGGAACATGGAGGCCAAGAAAGAAGGTCTCTATCGTCACCAATCCATCTGTTTGGTAGTCGCCGCTCCCTTCTGATGTCATTGTGACAACAGGGGGCGCCAGGTCCAGTTGGAAGATGAAACCGGGGATTTCCTGTTCCGGCTGCGGCAGAAGCCATATCTGTAGTGTCCCAGTATGAACTCCCCAGGATTGTTTCTTTATGGGCAAAGAAGGGTCCGGACACTTTCCTACAGGTTAAAGCGCAAAACACATCCCCTTAGGGGGGAAGGGTCTCACACACGCTCCACGTATACAGGTGGGTTCACCCCTCAGATTCTGACACGTTTGTTGCCTGAACGTTGGAAGGCGGCTTCATCACTAAACACCCCATGACACCATTGCTTTCCATTAGTCTGCATAATCTCGCAGAACGCCAGTCGCCACGCTTTGTCATCCGGTTTCAGGGCCGGTAACAATTGCAATCAGCAGGGATAACACCGCAGACATTTGCCCAGAATCCCCCACACAGTCGGCTGCGAGACATCCAACTCTGCTCACTCTGACGGTGGACTTCTGGGGACTTTCTGTGAAACTCGCACGGACGCGCTGCGCTGTTTCCATGCTTATCGGTGGACGGACGGATGATTATCGCTTACAGATTACAGCAACTTTTTTTCTGAACGTTGGCACACCGCTTACGAATTGTGCACCCGCTGGGCAGATCGTCACCAGACTTAGTTTTAAGATGACGTTGCACACTAATTGCAGACTCCTGCCTTAGTTGGCAGCCCTTTTGTCTCATATCGCCCTAACAAGGACTACGGCAGAATAGAACTTTTTAGATCTCATTTACCACCCAACAGTAAAATACCCTTGTTGTCCAAAGCAACCAATCACAGCGCAGCTCTCATTGTACCTCAGCAGTTTGAGAAATGAAAGCTGCGCTGTGATTGGTTGTTATACCTGGCGTACTGCAGTGACCAAGTTCAACCAAAGAGTAGGCAGAGAAGACTGTATACTTGTGTGGGTGACTCCTCTGTTGATGTACTTAGAGCCCCCCGCTGTGAATAATGACAAATCTGTGATCTCCAGTGATGGACTATTCCATATTAATGTCTGAAGAGCTACATAATGACTGGCGGCAGGAATTCCCCAATCCACACATAACCATTCTTCATTAGTCAAGGACAAAGCTGATTGTCAGTATGTGATTCCTCTCTACTCCACTAGATGGCAGTGTTGTCATGGATATTCACTATATCACCTTCAACTACCCCAGGCCACAAGGGGTGTATTATAATTCTGTATAATAATCTCACTATTTCTACAAGTGACCAGAATATTATGTAGTGACCAGAATATTACATTATATAGTGACCAGTATATAATACTGTATAGGTAGCAGAACATTACATTATATTATATTATACTATACTATATACAGTGACCAGCATACTATATTTGAATAGGGACCAATAAACAATACTGCATAGTGACCAGAACATTATATTATGCTATACAGTATATAGTTACTAGTATATCATATAGTGACCAGTATAATATATTATTATATTGTTATGTTTGCTAAAACACAACAATCAGTTAATAAATAAGCGTCCGCCTGTTTGTCAGCTGATCTTCGTCCCTTTAACACGGCCTAATGATCTGGTGAAGGAATATTTGGGTGAACTTCTTTTGCCCAATAATCACCTGGAGTAAAAGGATCTTAAAGGGAGTGTGTCAGCGGGAACACTTTGCCCAAACTGCAGGCATGACGTTATAGAGCAGGAGATGTTGAGCAGATTGATATATAGTTTTATGGGGAAAGATTCAGTAGAACTTGTATTTTATTCACTTATATCTCTGCACATCCTGAGCAGAACAGTTCCGTGGGCGGAGCCATTAGTGATTGACAGCCTTCTATGTACAGTCATACAGAGCTGTCAATCACTGATAGCTCCGCCCACTGGACTGTTCAGCTCAGAATGTGCAGAGATATAACTGAATAAAATACAAGTTACACTGAATCTTTCCCTATAAAACTATGTATCAATCTGCTCGACTCCTCCTGCTCTATATCATCATGCCTGTAGTTTGGACAGTATTTTCAAGCTGACGGATTCCGTTAGCTGATGAAAAAGGCTGCAGGACCAGCCGAAACGCATCCAGCTCCTTGACAACTTGTCCTGCTTGATGTCTTTTCCCTGAAAATAAAAAATCTTTTCAATGTAGAAGCCTACCTATCTCTTTTTTACATTTCCCTTTAAAAGAGTTTTCCAGGACTATATTGATGACTTCAGTATAGGTCATCAATAGTCAGTCCGTGGGTCTACTGCTAGGGATCTCCAATGATCAGCAGATATTGGGTCAGCCGTCATTGTGGAAGCAGACATCTCTGTCTGTATGCCTGTAGTGCAGCAGCCCAGTTTGGTAATGCAGACATTGAGTTTAATGGGAGCTGCGCCTGCAATACCATTCTGGGCCACAGATGGAGCTGTCAGCTTCTGGCCCTGCTTGCCATGATATTGGGTCTGGCGGACAGCTGTAATATCACACTGAGGTGTTTTCATAATTGTGCACTGCCTTATGAAAATGGAATCCATGCTTCCTCAGAAGACATTATGACGCCAATTTTCCCTCATTGGAGACTGAAAATTTGCATCGGTCTGTATCAGCTATAATAATGCAGGATAAATGTGGATCTGCAGTGGTGCTTTATGGCATCGTAGTTATCATTTATGTCCGAGGCTGGGGTGTAGCTATAGCTGAACAGAGGATGCAGGTCAATGAGCTGATGTCACATGGGCACAAGCACATTTAGCAATAGGTGTTGCATATTTGCGCACACATGTGTATGTTTTACATAGGTGCGTTTGCTTGTGTGCAAAAAGACACAGCCATGCTCCCATTCATCAAAATAACCAACTAGTGTAATTAGCTCAATATGTATCAATACGTAAGAAAATAGCAGGCTGTATATTTTTTGGTGCAAGCAAAATGCGTGCGCAAAATACTCTTATGTGAATGAACCCACTGAAATCCATGAGTTCTCTTCACTGCTTATTGAATAGATGCTAATTTTTCATGCATAATACGCTGTGCAATACGTTTGTGTGAATCCAGCCTAAAACTCATAGAATTCAATGGCTGTGATTGGTTCATTAAGCACTTGCACTGATCGGCTGAGCCAGGGCGCTCAAGAACCAATCACAGCCAGCGCTTCCTGGAGGCGGGGATTTCAAACCTTCAATCCAGGAAGGGCTGACAGAAGACTTTAAACCAGTGTTGGAGACCTGTGAGAAGTGCGGCAGACCTGGCATTAGTGATGTTACAAAACATCACTAATGTGAAGGAACCCATAGGAAAGCACAGGCTTCACATACATGCCATTTGTAGCGTTGTCACATTGCGAGAAAATCGTGTGATTTTGTCGCCCGTGTGAAACCGGCCTTACTGCTAACTAGAGATGAGCGAGCGTACTCGCTAAGGGCAAATACTCGAGCAAGTATTGCCTATTGCGAATACCTGCCCGCTCGTCTCAAAAGATTTGGGTGCTGGCGGGGGCAGGGAGCAGCGGGGGAGAGGAGGGAGGAACAGGGGGGAGATATCTCTCTCCCCCCCAC
The DNA here is from genome assembly GCF_035609145.1 of Eleutherodactylus coqui. Classification (NCBI taxonomy): domain Eukaryota; kingdom Metazoa; phylum Chordata; class Amphibia; order Anura; family Eleutherodactylidae; genus Eleutherodactylus; species Eleutherodactylus coqui. Next base: position 57,045,046 of record NC_089837.1, on the reverse strand, counting down.
TCCCCCCTGCTCACTCCCGCAACTCACCCCTCACCCCCGCCGGCACCCAAATCTTTTGAGATGAGCGGGCATGTACTCGCAAAAGGCAATACTCGCTTGAGTATTTGCCCTTAGTGAGTACGCTCGCTCATCTCTACTGCTAACCACTTCACCACCTGAGACCAGCAAAGATACAGTATTAGCTATTGACCCCTAAAGCACTTGCTCTATACACGTTACATAGCTGTCAGTCAAATAGTTATTTGGTAGAGATGAGCGAACACCAAAATGTTCGGGTGTTCGTTATTCGGAACGAACTTCCCGTGATGCTCGAGGGTTCGTTTCGAACAACGAACCCAATTGAAGTCAATGGGCGACCAGAGCATTTTTGTATTTCGCCGATGCTCGCTAAGGTTTTCATGTGTGAAAATCTGGGCAATTCAGGAAAGTGATGGGAATGACACAGCAACGGATAGGGCAGGCGAGGGGCTACATGTTGGGCTGCATCTCAAGTTCACAGGTCCCACTATTAAGCCACAATACCGGCAAGAGTGGGCCCCCCCCCCCCTCCCAACAACTTTTACTTCTGAAAAGCCCTCATTAGCATGGCATACCTTTGCTAAGCACCACACTACCTCCAACAAAGCACAATCACTGCCTGCATGACACTCCACTGACACTTCTCCTGGGTTACATGCTGCCCAACCGCCCCCCCTCCCCCCCCACAGCGCACACCAAAGTGTCCCTGGGCAGCCTTCAGCTGCCCTCATGCCACACCACGCTCATGTCTATTTAGAATTGCGTCTGCCATGACGAGGGACCGCAGGCACACACTGCAGAGGTTGGCACGGCTAGGCAGCGACCCTCTTTAAAAGTGGCGGAGCGATAGCCCACAATGCTGTACAGAAGCAATGAGAAATAGAATCCTGTGCCACCGCCATCAGGAGCTGCACACGTGGGCATAGCAATGGGGAACCTATGTGCCACACACTATTCATTCTGTCAAGGTGTCTGCATGCCCCAGTCAGACCGGGCTTTTTAATTCATAGACACAGGCAGGTACAACTCCCTATTGTGAAGTCCCTGTCGACCCACAGCATGGGTTGCTCCCTGGAACCCACCGGCGGTACACAGAAATATCCCATTGCATTGCCCAACACAGCTGAGGTAGTAATGTCGTGCTTAATGCAGGTGGGCTTCGGCCCACACTGCATGCCCCAGTCTGACTGGGGTTCTTTATAAGTGTACAGATGTAGTAAAAACTCCGTGTGCACCTACAGCATGGGTGGGTGCCAGGAAGCCACCGGCGGTACATAGAAATATCCCATTGCATTGCCCAACACAGCTGAGGTAGTAATGTTGTGCTTAACCCTTTCCAATCCAATTTGTATATGGTTTTCCTAGGGGGCTTACTCTTTTTCTGCTGTTATACAACGGCGCTATATGCTGGCTAAAGCCAGTACTGCATGAGCTGACACGTAGGATAGGCTCCGACAGCAGAGAGGCTGGCAATATACAGTAAGAGAACCCCGACGGACGTCTACCAACAATGGAGCTGTACAGCCTTAAACCCTAATGTCTTCACAGGTCACACAGTGGACTGGAAAGGGTTAATGCAGGTGGGTTTCGGCCCACACTGCATGCCCCAGTCAGACTGGGGTTCTTTACAAGTGGACACATGTAGGTTAAACTCCCTGTGGACCCACTGCCTGGGTGGGTGCCAGGAAGCCACCGGCGGTACATAGAAATATCCCATTGCATTGCCCAACACAGCTGAGGTAGTAATGTCGTGCGTAATACAGGTGGGCTTCGGCCCACACTGCATGCCCCAGTCAGACGGGTTCTTTAGAAGTGTACAGATGTATTAAAAACTCAGTGTGCACCTACAGCATGGGTGGCTCCCTGGAACCCACCGGCGGTACACAAAAATATCCCATTGCATTGCCCAACACAGCTGAGGTAGTAATGTCGTGCTTAATGCAGGTGGGCTTCGGCCCACACTGCATGCCCCAGTCAGACTGGGGTTCTTTACAAGTGGACACATGTAGGTTAAACTCCCTGTGGACCCACTGCCTGGGTGGGTGCCAGGAAGCCACCGGCGGTACATAGAAATATCCCATTGCATTGCCCAACACAGCTGAGGTAGTAATGTCGTGCGTAATACAGGTGGGCTTCGGCCCACACTGCATGCCCCAGTCAGACGGGTTCTTTAGAAGTGTACAGATGTATTAAAAACTCAGTGTGCACCTACAGCATGGGTGGCTCCCTGGAACCCACCGGCGGTACATAAAAATATCCCATTGCATTGCCCAACACAGCTGAGGTAACGTCAGCTGTAATGCAGGTGGCCTAAAAATTAATTTGATTACACTGTAGGCGAGGGCCCACAAAAATTGCTGTATCAACAGTACTAATGTACATCCCAAAAATTGGCCATGGCCAGCCAAGAGGGCAGGTGAAACCCATTAATCGCTTTGGTTAATGTGGCTTAAGTGGTAACTAGGCCTGGAGGCAGCCCAGTGTAACGAAAAATTGGTTCAAGTTAAAGTTCCAATGCTTTTAAGCGCATTGAAACTTATAAAAATTGTTCTGAAAAATTATTTGAGTGAGCCTTGTGGCCCTAAGAAAAATTGCCCGTTCAGCGTGATTACGTGAGGTTTCAGGAGGAGGAGCAGGAGGAGGAGGAGGAATATTAGACACAGATTGATGAAGCAGAAATGTCCCCGTTTTGGATGGTGAGAGAGAACGTAGCTTCCATCCGCGGGTGCAGCCTACGTATTGCTTACGTATCGCTGCTGTCCGCTGGTGGAGAACAGAAGTCTGGGGAAATCCAGCCTTTGTTCATCTTGATGAGTGTTAGCCTGTCGGCACTGTCGGTTGACAAGCGGCTACGCTTATCTGTGATGATTCCCCCAGCCGCACTAAACACCCTCTCCGACAAGACGCTAGCCGCAGGACAAGCAAGCACCTCCAGGGCATACAGCGCTAGTTCAGGCCACATGTCCAGCTTCGACACCCAGTAGTTGTAGGGGGCAGAGGCGTCACCAAGGATGGTCGTGCGATCCACTACGTACTCCCTCACCATCCTTTTACAGTGCTCCCGCCGACTCAGCCGTGACTGGGGAGCGGTGACACAGTCTTGGTGGGGAGCCATAAAGCTGGCCAGGCCCTTAAAGACTGTTGCACTGCCTGGGATGTACATGCTGCTCGATCTACGCACATCCCCTGCTACCTTGCCCTCGGTACTGCGCCTTCTGCCACTAGCGCTGTCGGCTGGGAATTTTACCATCAGCTTGTCCGCAAGGGTCCTGTGGTATAGCAACACTCTCGAACCCCTTTCCTCTTCGGGAATCAGAGTGGGCAGGTTCTCCTTATACCGTGGATCGAGCAGTGTGTACACCCAGTAATCCGTAGTGGCCAGAATGCGTGCAACGCGAGGGTCACGAGAAAGGCATCCTAACATGAAGTCAGCCATGTGTGCCAGGGTACCTGTACGCAACACATGGCTGTCTTCACTAGGAAGATCACTTTCAGGATCCTCCTCCTCCTCCTCCTCCTCCTCAGGCCATACACGCTGAAAGGATGACAGGCAATCAGCCGGTGTACCGTCAGCAGCGGGCCAAGCTGTCTCTTCCCCCTCCTCCTCATCCTCCTCATGCTCCTCCTCCTCCTCCTGTACGCGCTGAGAAATAGACAGGAGGGTGCCCTGACTATCCAGCGGCATACTGTCTTCCCCCGCCCCCGTTTCCGAGCGCAAAGCAGCTGCCTTTATGGTTTTCAGGGAATTTCTCAAGATGCATAGCAGAGGAATGGTGACGCTAATGATTGTAGCATCGCCGCTCACCACCTGGGTAGACTCCTCAAAATTACCAAGGACATGGCAGATGTCTGCCAACCAGGCCCACTCTTCTGAAAGGAATTGAGGAGGCTGACTCCCACTGCGCCGCCCATGTTGGAGTTGGTATTCGACTATAGCTCTACGTTGTTCATAGAGCCTGGCCAACATGTGGAGCGTAGAGTTCCACCGTGTGGGCACGTCGCACAGCAGTCGGTGCACTGGCAGCTTAAAGTGATGTTGCAGGGTGCGCAGGGTGGCAGCGTCCGTGTGGGACTTGCGGAAATGTGCGCAGAGCCGGCGCGCCTTTACGAGCAGGTCTGACAAGCGTGGGTAGCTTTTCAGAAACCGCTGAACCACCAAATTAAAGACGTGGGCCAGGCATGGCACGTGCGTGAGGCTGCCAAGCTGCAGAGCCGCCACCAGGTTACGGCCGTTGTCACACACGACCATGCCCGGTTGGAGGCTCAGCGGCGCAAGCCAGCGGTCGGTCTGCTGTGTCAGACCCTGCAGCAGTTCGTGGGCCATGTGCCTCTTATCGCCTAAGCTGAGTAGTTTCAGCACGGCCTGCTGACGCTTGCCCACCGCTGTGCTGCCACACCGCGCGACACCGACTGCTGGCGACATGCTGCTGCTAACACATCTTGATTGCGAGACAGAGGAGGAGGAGGAGGAGGAGGAGGGTGCTTTAGTGGAGGAAGCATACACCTCCGCAGATACCAGCACCGAGCTGGGGCCCGCAATTCTGGGGGTGGGTAGGACGTGAGCGGTCCCAGGCTCTGACTCTGTCCCAGCCTCCACTAAATTCACCCAATGTGCCGTCAGGGAGATGTAGTGGCCCTGCCCGCCTGTGCTTGTCCACGTGTCCGTAGTTAAGTGGACCGTGGCAGTAACCGCGTTGGTGAGGGCGCGCACAATGTTGCGGGAGACGTGGTCGTGCAGGGCTGGGACGGCACATCGGGAAAAGTAGTGGCGACTGGGAACTGAGTAGCGCGGGGCCGCCGCCTCCATGATACTTTTGAAGGACTCAGTTTCCACAACCCTATACGGCAGCATCTCAAGGCTGATGAATTTTGCTATGCGGACGGTTAACGTTTGAGCGTGCGGGTGCGTGGCGGCGTACTTGCGCTTGCGCTCGAACACTTGCGCAAGCGACGGCTGAACAGTGCGCTGAACTACACTGCTGGATGGGGCCGAGGACAGCGGAGATGAGGGTGTGGGTGCAGGCCATGAGGCGGTAGTGCCTGTGTCCTGAGAGGGGGGTTGCATCTCAGTGGCAGGTTGGGGCACAGGGGGAGAGGCAGGGGTGCAAACCGGAGGCGGTGAACGGCCTTCGTCCCACCTTGTGGGGTGCTTGGCCATCATATGTCTGCGCATGGTGGTGGTGGTGAGGCTGTTGGTGTTGGCTCCCCGGCTGAGCTTTGCGCAACAAAGGTTGCACACCACTGTTCGTCGGTCGTCAGGCGTCTCTGTGAAAAACTGCCAGACCTTAGAGCACCTCGGCCTCTGCAGGGTGGCATGGCGCGAGGGGGCGCTTTGGGAAACACTTGGTGGATTATTCGGTCTGGCCCTGCCTCTACCCCTGGCCCTGGCCACCGCACTGCCTCTTGCAACCTGCCCTGCTGATGCCCTTGACTCCCCCTCTGAAGACCTGTCCTCCTGAGTAAGCGTTGCACACCAGGTGGGGTCAGTCACCTCATCGTCCTGCTGCTCTTCCTCCGAATCCTCTGTGCGCTGCTCCCTTGGACTTACTGCCCTTACTACTACCTCACTGCAAGACAACTGTGTCTGATCGTCATCGTCCTCCTCACCCACAGAAAGTTGTTGAGACAGTTGGCGGAAGTCCCCAGCCTCTTCCCTCGGACCCCGGGAACTTTCGAATGGTTGGGCATCAGTGACGATAAACTCCTCTGGTGGGAGAGGAACCGCTGCTGCCCAATCTAAGCAGGGGCCCGAGAACAGTTCCTGGGAGTGTTCCCGCTCCTGAGCAGGTGTCATTGTAGTGGAGTGAGGAGGCTGGGAGGAAGGAGGAGCAGCAGACAGAGGATTCGGATTTGCAGCAGTGGACGGCGCAGAACTGCGTGTTGACGATAGGTTGCTCGAAGCACTTTCTGCCATCCAGGACAGGACCTGCTCACACTGCTCATTTTCTAATAACCGTCTCCCCCGTGGACCCATTAATTGGGCGATGAATGTGGGGACGCCAGAAACGTGCCTCTCTCCTAATTGCGCAGCAGTCGGCTGCGACACACCGGGATCAGGAGCTCGGGCTGTGCCCACACCCTGACTTGGCCCTCCGCGTCCTCGGCCGCGTCCACGTCCTCTAGGCCTACCCCTACCCCTCAGCATGCTGTATTACCAGTGATTTGATTTCACAGGCAGGAAATAAATTGGCGCAAGACTGCAGGCCAAATATAATTTTTGCCCTTTTTGGAAAACGAAAGGCCCCACTGCCTCTAGTGAATGAATTATCTAAGTTTAATAACTGTGCTGTGTCCCTGCTTATGTGTCACAGAACGTGAGGGTAGCAGAGTTATTATAACTCTTGGAGAGCAGGTATTTTTTTCCCAATTAAGGAAAGCAAATGGCGAAGCCAGCAGTAAAGCGTAGCTGGGTGCGTCTGATTTAGCAATGTTGTTCAAGCAGCTCACACGTGTCCACCGCCCTTAGGACGGACAGAGGCTGGACAAATAGATTTGTTTTCAGTTTTTTTCCACCAAAAGGCAGCACTGCGTATATTCAATGAACATGAGAAGTTTAATAACTGTGCTGTGTCCCTGCTTATGTGTCACAGAACGTGAGGGTAGCAGAGTTATTATAACTCTTGGAGAGCAGGTATTTTTTTCCCAATTAAGGAAAGCAAATGGCGAAGCCAGCAGTAAAGCGTAGCTGGGTGCGTCTGATTTAGCAATGTTGTTCAAGCAGCTCACACGTGTCCACCGCCCTTAGGACGGACAGAGGCTGGACAAATAGATTTGTTTTCAGTTTTTTTCCACCAAAAGGCAGCACTGCGTATATTCAATGAACATGAGAAGTTTAATAACTGTGCTGTGTCCCTGCTTATGTGTCACAGAACGTGAGGGTAGCAGAGTTATTATAACTCTTGGAGAGCAGGTATTTTTTTCCCAATTAAGGAAAGCAAATGGCGAAGCCAGCAGTAAAGCGTAGCTGGGTGCGTCTGATTTAGCAATGTTGTTCAAGCAGCTCACACGTGTCCACCGCCCTTAGGACGGACAGAGGCTGGACAAATAGATTTGTTTTCAGTTTTTTTCCACCAAAAGGCAGCACTGCGTATATTCAATGAACATGAGAAGTTTAATAACTGTGCTGTGTCCCTGCTTATGTGTCACAGAACGTGAGGGTAGCAGAGTTATTATAACTCTTGGAGAGCAGGTATTTTTTTCCCAATTAAGGAAAGCAAATGGCGAAGCCAGCAGTAAAGCGTAGCTGGGTGCGTCTGATTTAGCAATGTTGTTCAAGCAGCTCACACGTGTCCACCGCCCGTAAGGACGGACAGAGGCTGGACAAATAGATTTGTTTTCAGTTTTTTTCCACCAAAAGGCAGCACTGCGTATATTCTATGAATAATAACTGTGTTGTGGCCCTGCCTATACAATTCTTTCCCTGCAGTATCAATGGAGGGTGGAATGCTCTGCAGAGGCGATTTTGAGAAGCCCAAAAAAAATGCAGCACAGCTAACAGCAGCCTGGACAGTACTGCACACGGATAAATATGGCCCTAGAAAGGACCGTTGAGGTTCTTGAAGGCTACACTCACTCCTAACACTCTCCCTGCCTATGCAGCACTTCTGTCCCTAATGCCAGGTGCAACGGTCTGCAGAGGCGATTTTGAGAAAAAAAAAATTTGCCACTGCTAACAGCAGCCAACACACAGCTATCAGTGGCCCTAATAAGGACCTTTGGGGGGTCTTGAAGCCTACACTAACTACCAATTCTTTCCCTACAGCAGCTCCGGTACAAACAGCACTGTCCCTCATCTAACTCACACCGCATCTGAGGCGAACCGCGGGAGGGGCCGACTTTTATGTTCGGGTGACACCTGATCTCCCCAGCCACTCACAGCAGGGGGGTGGTATAGGGCTTGAACGTCACAGGGGGAAGTTGTAATGCCTTCCCTGTCTTTCAATTGGCCAGAAAAGCGCGCTAACGTCTCAGGGAAGTGAAAATAACCAGAACACCGCATGGTGTTCGTTACGAATAACGAACATCCCGAACACCCTAATATTCGCACGAATATCAAGCTCGGACGAACGCGTTCGCTCATCTCTATTATTTGGTCAACAGGTGGTACTTTCCATCTCCCTCCTCCCCGCCCGAGCAGGTTTGTGTATAAATGAGTAGAGTTTTCCACAACCAAATACCGTTGGTGGCAGCTTACTGCATCGCCCCTGAGAATAAAGGATCACACATGCTGAAATCTAACAGCCCCATCCTTCTTTCAAGCCAGGACACCACTGGTCCCACCAAAATTGGCCGGCTTGATCAACATTATCTAATGTGTTCAGTCACTTTAACAGCTACAGACCTTTCAGCTCGACCTCTGCTAGCTGAAACAAACATCGATCTCCACCTTCCCATTTAATTTGCTACACATTACCAGCACCAAATTGATTAATTCAAGTTAAGAGAACAATATTACTTTATATCCGGTTTATAAATAATAGTCTATACTCCATTATGTGAACATCTTTGTATACAAACACAATGATGCAGCTCTCTCTTCCCCTTTCCCAGCAGGAAATCCCAGCAATAATTCACACTTTTCTAGTGGGGTACCATATGGTTCAATACTGAGCTGTATTCCTAATAATATATTTATTAATGATCTGATAGGATTTCACAGTAAAATATAAATATTTGCAAATACAAAACTATATTAACCCCTTAGTGACAAAGCCTATTTGTGCCTTAGTTACAGAGCCATATTTTGGAAATTTGACACGTGTCACTTTAAATAGAATAACTCCGTAAAGGTTTTGCATATCCAAGTGATTTTGACATTGTTTTTTCATCACATGTTGCTCCAGGCACTCAGCTACCTTTAGTAGTAATTTCACTTCCCCCCACGGACCGAATCCCTGACTGGAGGTGAAATTTTAACCTTTTTTTAACTTTTACGCAATTGCCGTTATCCATTTGATAGTGGTGATCACGTGACCAGGGAACGCGTACCCAGCCACCCGTGAACTCTCCAGGCTCTTGGCTAGGTTTCTACGTTTGGTAGCCAGGATCAGGGAGATTTTGAATTACCATGGCAGTCCGCAGCTTTTGCGCATGTGTCTGCCACTTTGGCGACGGGTGCGTGCGCAGAAGCTGGGGTAAGGTCCGTGGATAAATCCGGGTGCCTTAGATACTTTATTTCATCTCCCCTCACCGATATGATCGGTGAGGGGAGATGAAACTTAAACTTTTAAAACTTTTTTTTCCTCCTTTTTTTTAACTTTACATGATCGCTGTTATCCATTGGATAACAGTGATCATGTGACCTGGATCGACATACAGCAGTCCCCGGTGATCTCTCTGCTCTCGGCTACACATGCTAGCCAGGGGCCAGAGATATTTAAAATTTTCCAGGGCATGAGCCCTTCTATGCTTGCGGCTGACGTTTAGGTCTGGCGCGCATGCGCAGAAGGCGGCGTAAGGTCCTGGAAGCACCTTACTCGGTGGACAGAGATGAGTACTTTCAGCTCTCCTCATGGATCTGATCCATGAGGGGAGCTGAATCTTTAATTGTATTTAACTTTTTTACCACTCTTATGCAATCACTGTTATCCAGTGGATAGCGGCGATCGCATGACATGGGGTTGCTCCCCATGGTGCCCCTCCCCCTTCTCTGGCAACCGTCAGTATGGAGCTGTCATGTCCACAACCCCCACGGCTTTAAACCCCAAAGCGAGTGTGATTTCTTCTGCACCGTGCTGAATATGGTGCAAGCAGCATGAATTGATGATTGCTTCCAGTCAGCTGGTCAGAACATACCAGCACCTCCACCTAATTCTTGGCAACTACAAGAAGCTTCCTGTCCACAGGAGCCAATATTTGAGGATTAAAGTCCTCTTAACCAGGGCGTAAAAAGGCAATGGGGCCGTCACAAGAGAGGACAGTATATGGTTGCTTGAGGATCTAGCTAAATTGGGGGTTTGGGCAGAAACGTGGCACATACCCTATAAGATGCCATATACATGGATATGAAAAAAAATACTTTGTAGTGTCCAAGGAGTCCTTGTATAGGAACCTGAGAAAAATAGCTGGCACGGATTTTGAAAAAGATGATGCTGTCAGCAAACTTTTGTGATTACAAGGGAAGTTGGGGGACCGAACTTTCTAAAACTGTTTGTGGCAGTTCTCCCTGACCGTCCGCTGGGGCGTTATATTATCGGTTTGCTGGTATTTCATTGTAAAAGTTGCGTGTCTCTTGAAGGTTAGAAAGTGATTACCTGAGATCCCCAGGTCAGAGATGGCCAAGTTAATTGTCATTAGTTCAGCCGGCCGCAGCTTCTTCTTTCTTCTACAAGCCATACATATTACATAACCATTCCCAAATGTTGACAGGACTCCTGAAAGAAGAAAATAAATATTAAATATATTATATATAATACTAGCTGATATACCCAGCTTCGCCCGAGTTAATTTGGTACTGGTGTTTATCTGGTGTTCACACGGAAAATCTTATGAAGTCGTGGTTACTTTAGAGACACCGAGGAAAAAAATATGTTCACCTTTCTGCATGGTTCTTTGCGTTACCCAGGAAACACCACGTGGAGGTAACCATGCGACATTTCCTTTATATAAAATGACATCAGGAAGTGAGAGAATTAGATTACGTACATAAAATTTGGAGGCTAATTCTTTTGCACTAGAATTGAATAATCGAGTTGGGACCCATTAACTTTTCCTATTTATGACATAATCAATGCCCGTGCCAAATTTCATGTTTCTATGACATCAGGAAGTGAGAGAATTAGATTACGTACGTAAAATGTGGACGCTAATTCTTTTGCGCTTAGAACTGAATAATGGATTTGGAACCCATTAACTTTTCCTATTTATGACATAATCAATGCTCGTGCGAAATTTGAAGTTTCTATGACATCGGGAAGTGAGAGAATTAGATTACGTGCGTAAAATTTGGATGCTACTTCTTTTGCGCTAGAATTGGATAATGGAGTTGGGACCCCTTTACTTTTCCTATTTTGGACATAATCTATGCTTGTGCCAAATTTCATGTTTCTACGACATCAGGAAGTTGGAGAATTAGTGGCGAATCAGTCAGTGAGTCAGTCAGTGAGTGAGTCAGTGAGGGCTTTCCTCTTTATATATATAGATAGAAGTACACTCTATACATTATACAGCCAGACCTGCAACGTAACCACAGGAGAAAAACACTCGGTTAATATGTCAGGTAGTTTAGTACAAATGTATTTGCAAATAAACTCAGCCAAATACCTATAGCGCCACACTGTGCCCACATACACTGTGGCCACTATATTGGCGTCCCGGCTCTCTCATGATTTGTGTTTCCCTGTATAGAAATTCTCCCCATGACCCCGGAGTCCAGCATAAAATCCCATGACAAGTTTTCCATGGATCACTTTCAGTGTGAATCCACATTAAATGGGAAATTCAAGCAATCTGATCGACCTCCACCGAGGCCGGGTCATCGGGGCTAGATCAGCCAGGGCCAGGATTTCACTGCCCACCGCGTGGGGTTTCTCATGCAGCAATGGAGAGTATACCAAAAATGGTGTGGTTGAAAAAAAACATCCAGCAAAAGGGGAACCTGTAGGTGTCAACAAATCATTGAGGAAAGGGGTCAGAGGAGGATGTGAGGAATCATTCTGATGAAGAGGTGTTGTGCAATTAAGCTAATTGCTGGGATGGCTTGATAGGCAGTCTGCTAAGGCCCCCAGCTGCTATGACATCCGCATGGCTTCCTGAGATCTCATCGCGGGGGGGCTGTACGGCACCCCCAAACATCGGTCAGGGGATTTAAATGCTGCTGTCAGAATTGACAGCGTCATTTAAAGGGTTAATAGCACTGATGTGCCGCGTGGCTGATTGCAGCTATTGCCCGCGGGTATCAGCTGCAATAAACAGCTGACGCACGCGCTGTATGAAGAGAGGTCGCCCCGCAATCTCTCTTCATATATAGACCCCCAATACAGGCAGTCAAAAGGCGTATCAGCAGTCGTTAAGGGGTTAAGTAGTATTAATAAAAGTTAGTTTTTAATTCTCTCAGTTATTGCTTTGTTACAGTTCATTTCAGAACAATATATACTGTAAACGGTTTGTGTCCACCTACCCGACCTCTGTCATATCCTGAGACCCGCTGAGAATAACCCGCGGCCTCTACACACAGAGCACAACCAGCCATTACAGTCAATGAGACTACGCATGTTTGCAACCAACTGCAGACATACGTGTTTTAACACGAACTGATGTTATACATAAAGAAAGATGGCCGCATGTACTATTCTGGCCCGATATCTTGGATGGTAGTCACCCATTATAATCAATGTGTGCGCAAAAAAAATGGAGCCCACATGGATGACAACTGTGTGCACTGCGTTTTTAACTAATCATCGCTAAATAATGCCAGGAGAAAAATGGGGCCTTCTTATTTTTTTGCGCATAAGGAAGAAAAAAAAAAAGCAACAACAGACATATGCAATGCATAAGGATGCAGCACGGACCTACTGTAGACACGGATTAAAAGTGGTCTGCTTTTTACTGATCAAAATCAGACACTCATCTAAAATAATACATAAATCTTGTTATTTGTACAGCGCCAACTTATTCCGCAGCGCTTTCAAGTAATTTCATTTATTACCTCTTTCCCCATTCCCACCCCTACCAAGCTGGGTACTAATTTTATCGACCATGAGCTGGCTACCTGAACCATGCGGGGATTGAACTCACAACCTTTAGGTCGTGTGCGAAAGCTTAGGACTGCATTTCTGCTGCCTACACAAGGGTCATCTGAAAAACAGAAAGACAAGACTCCAGTGGACAAAAGAGCGCAAAAATTGTATCACTGTGCTGTGGGAAAACATCACCTGGTCAGATGGATCCAGATTTCTGTTGCTCTGCGCTGATGGGGGGGCAGATTTTGGCGCAAACAGCATGAATTGATGACCCCTTCCAGTCAGCTGGTCAGAACATGTCAGCACCTCCATTTAATTCACAGCAACTACAGGAAGCTTCCAGTCCGTGTAGTGTCTGAGAACACTATCCTGGACCCCTCCATAATTGTCATACATGGTCTGTCTTTCGTGCATGCACTGTGCAAAACTGTCATGGTATTTTCTGTATGTGTGTTGCACAGCTGCAGCATCTGAAGGGTTAACTTCCATAAAATCATTGCCTGTCAGCTCTGCTAAATGTATCTTTCTTACTGTGTCATGTGGTACAAGTGAGGTTATAAAAGTGAGTGTCTAAGAACAGGAAAAGGTTGATCTTCAGGAGGAGGAGAGAGTGCTAACACAGAGAGCATGGAAGCACCTTTAGCTGCCATGTTGGTGAAGATGGAGGAAGAAGAGCAACTACCTGTAGCGTCTGGTGAGTGGATGTTAGAGGAGTGAGTTCATGCTATTGTGAGAGCAAACCCCAAATAATTCTGTATAGAGCAATCCACCATACCAAGTACCCATTCACATCACAGGCATCATTTTCCTGTGTGGCCATCCGCCATTAGGATCACCACACAGAGGTACTTGATTGTGACACCCACGTGGATATAGTACGGGGTGCATCTGAGCTAAGCCTTTCTTCAATAATTGTCAGAGTGTATGTGGAGAGACCCCTACCTTTTACCTCCTCCGGAGTATATCCAATTTCCGGGACCGGTGACATATAGATAACGTGAACTATAGGGCCGTATTGTTCCTGTGTTTTTCCTCCCTTCCTCTGAGTTTCTGCCTGTAACTTCTACAAGTGAATGATACCTGTAACTACCTGTTATACAACGTTTAATGCAAATAAAGTTTTACCGGGACTCAACCGTTCCTGAGGACCAGAGGTACGATACACAAGTCTCTGTGTAGTTACTCCACCGCATAGATGAAGGGTGTGTAGGAATGGTGGCGTCACGACGTGATGTCTACGACTACCCCCCTCATCCTGAGGACTACTGACCCTATCCTCTGCTGCGGTAACTCCCTCCGGGACTAAGCATTGGTGAGTGCCACTGTGACGGTTCCACGCCGTATGCTTGGGTAAAGAGTAATTCCCTGCAATATCTCCCTCAGGGCTCAGTCACACGGGCGCATCGTCACCCGTACACCGGCGCCGATGCGCCCATGTGACTGAGCCGTTACTGCAGAAAGAAGACGGCGTACCTGAAGACGGATGTCTCTCTGTAGCGCTGATGAAAGAACACATGACCGGCAATGTAGCCGGTCACATGTTCTTTCCTCCGGCGCTGCAGAGAAATGTCCGTCTTCAGGTACAGCCGTCTGCTCCTGCAGTAACACAGGCGCTGATGCGCCCGTGAGACTGGGCCCTCATGGGTGTTGCAGAAGCTGCAGCGGCCTACTTCTTGCAAAACTAAGCAAGCAATCATTATTATTTTTTTCTGTGTTCCATGGCCCGGCCGTTGCATCCACAGGGGCCGATATTGCTGCAGAACTGTTCGAGAAATCATCAGAGATTTCTTAGTGCCTTTCATTGCCAGGTCCAAATTAAATGAGAAGCCGTGTACACGAATCACTGACACATGACACAGTCTGTATCATCCAACATTGAAAGCTCTTCTGCGTTTATTACAAAGCAGCCGATGTATATATGTTCACATATGTATGGTCAGAAATACATGCCCCCTGTAATCATAAGAACTCATGATTGGCTCAAGGTGCTAATGGTCTAACATATGTTCACACCTCAAGGCGTGCCACTCCAAACACGTAATTCCCAGGAATAGAAACTTCATTCTGTATACACTTGTTCTAGCAGTTCCTATATGTGCAGGGGATTAGAAACTGTTATCTCTAGACATTCCTAAGCCATGACATGGGGGAGGATGAGCCTACATCCACATACCAGTGTACAACACGAACTGAGTTAACCATTTAGATGCTGGTTATCCACTAAGGAAGAAGATATACCAGTACCTATATATATATATATATATATATATATACACACACACACACATGTTTGCCTAGGCTGATATGAGAAACAATCACCCAGTAGAATCTATAACATGATGAATTGCTGCAGCTTTGAAGGCCAGCGCACTACTAGATGGGGGTCTCTAATGAAGTGGCCACTCACTGTGCTGTAACTACAGAGAAGAATGTATCTCAAATGCAATCTTTAGCGCACTTTAATGTCTTCTGTCGCAGCAATTACCTGTCATTTACCTTCCCATTGTGGCGCTAACTATGACAGACGTACTAGTAACGGACGATGCCGTATGGCTAATGGTCCTGTAATGTGATCATAATAAGCTGTAAATAGACTGTAGTTTACTTAAAGACGAGGCTCAAGGAAGAGCATCCTGAATGCAGAAGTAGCAGGAGCGGGAACCCTTCCAAGGCAAGAAGTGAGACGCTCATCAAGAAGTACGAGGCGGGAAAGGAGGTTTATTTTTTCACTCCTTCAAGTCAGTCCCTGGATCTATCGGTCCCTGGATCTATCGGTCCCTGGATCTATCGGTCCCTTTTTTATTTC
The DNA here is from genome assembly GCF_035609145.1 of Eleutherodactylus coqui. Lineage (NCBI taxonomy): Eukaryota > Metazoa > Chordata > Amphibia > Anura > Eleutherodactylidae > Eleutherodactylus > Eleutherodactylus coqui. Next base: position 57,029,542 of record NC_089837.1, on the reverse strand, counting down.
CCCTATAGAAAGATTTGGGATGAAGGGAAACACCTTCGGGATCTTTCAGCCCACACTGAGTATTCCCATGTTAGGAGCTTTCCATAAGGCCGGCGTCACACGAGCGTATGCGTATTTGTACGCGTATGAGCATAGCGTTCTTGCAGAATGAGCGATACTTGGTGTATTTTACTGTACTTTTTCCCCCACGGGAAAAAAAAAACACACCACTTGAAATAACTAATTAGTCTATTGAGTTCCAGATGTGTTTCAAGCAACTCCTAACGTATTTTGCGCGCATTTGCACAACCACATTGACGTCTATGGCGATTCTTGGTGCACAAATGCACAGAAAAATAGAGAATGCTTCGGGGGTTTTTTTGCATGGCCGAAATGAACAGAAAAGATTTGCGCATGTGAACAAACCCATTGAAATCTATTCTTTGTGTATTGCATGCGCAAAAATACCCGTGTGACACGCCCTAAAGGGTGGTTTCACATGGGCCAGAATGTTCCGCAACAACATTGCCAAATGCGCCATCCTGCAATTCCGCACCAAGATCCAAAATGCTAATTTTGATGCAGGATTGCGCCATTTTAAATTCTGCATCAAGGGCCATAGTGCAGAATTTAGTGCTGCATATTCTGCAGTGCTGTTGTGTATGAAAGCTCCCTAAGCCTTTATATTAGTGAGAATGGTGGGCTAGCAACAAGAGGTGGGCATGGAGGAAGCTACTGCGTTTTCTCTCAGCCTTTTACCAAATCAGGACATCTCCTACTCAGTGGACATAAAACCCTGAAACAGCTGTCTGTACATGGAGTTTGGCTTTGCTTTGAATTCCCAGTCATTGTAACAAGGCTTGTATAAAAAGTCTGACTTTCAGTAGGTGGCACATACTGAACACAGGACTGCACAAAAAGCAAATGTCTGGTCACCTGCACAGACAAACAAAACACGTCGCTGTTTACACCAACACACAAGGTTTTGCATTCCACATAGAACAGAACCCCCACCCAGAACTAACATGCATACAGATAGTAAACCATAGCTAGTCCAAGCGTCCTCACTCCAAGGGGAAGGAGAGTCAGCCACCATGTTGAGATTCAGGGAACAGTGTCAGGCATCACCCATCTGACACACATAAGACATCAGACGTCTGGAGGCCGCACCTGCCGAGGTACAAGGAGAAACCTGCGGATGTATGCACCTGTGCGGTCACCGTAAAACACACTACTCAATGCACGCACCCCAGAACGCAAGAATGGGGTGGACAACAGGTATCCAGACCATCCTCAGGGAAGGAGAGACACTCAAAGAAGCATGCACCACACCAGCTCCGAGTGGAATTACAACAGAGTAAACCACTAAGGCCTCATGTCCACGGGCAAAAGAAGAATTAAAATCCGCAGTGGATTTTAACTCTTCTCCCGCCCGCGGAACCGCACCCCATAGGGATGCATTGACCAACCGCGGGTAGATAAATACCCGCGGATGGTCAATAAAAGTGAATTTTAAAAAAAATGGAGCATATAAAAAAACGTGACATGCTCCATTTTTGTACGGGTCTCCCGCGTGGACGGCTCCCGCAGGCTTCTATTGAAGCCTATGGAAGCCGTCCGGATCCGCGGGAGACCTAAAATAAGAATAACTTACCCGCAGCGGGCAGGGCACGTCTTCTCTTCCTCACGGCCGGATCTTTCTTGCTTCGGCTCGGCGGAATAAGAATTTAAAAGAATTAACTCACCATCCGCCGGCTGAAGAAAGAAGATCCAGCCGTGAGGAAAAGAAGAGGTGCCCGGCCCGCTGCGGGTGAGGTAATTCTTTTAAATTCTTATTTTAATGCCTCATGTCCGCGGGGCAGGAGGGACCAGCTACAGATTCTCCATGTAGAATCCGTAGCGGGCCTCATTTTCCCCGTGGACATGAGGCCTTAAATGACCAGCATCTTCTACCAAGAGATGCTGGTATTTATGTGCAGCAGACAAGAGGGGATTGGCTGGAGAAACACCACACCCAGCCAGCTCAATTACCCTCACCTGTGAAGCTGTGCTCATCGAAACCTGTAGAACCACAAGTCCCAGACGCACAACTAAACAAAAGCTTTATGCTTTTGTCTATTACTGCTCTTTTTTTGGATTCAATACCAATTTGGTCTTAAAAAATTATGCAGACGCTCTCTAACTCGGTCGGATGGGTGTCTAGTCTTAGACATCTTATTAGCTTAATATTACACCCACGGCCGTGCCGCTCACCATTTGACTTACAATTTAGATGCTTCCTTACTGTGTGAGGACCATGCCCTGGGTATTCACTACATATTTAGCTGGCCATAAAATTAAAGCCAGTATACATGACCCTGGGATAACAAAGCTGCTACTATCCTCAGAAGCCCATTATATACTGTAGCCTGCGGCAGTCACAGATGCCTGCTGAAGCTTAAAGGGGTTCATCTGACTACATTTTCTTCTTCACCGCTTTACTGGCCAATAGGACCACAAGAATATTTCACTTTTGCCTCTCGGCATCCGGCGGTTGTATCCTTTCTAATTTTAGGTTGATGAGCTTGTATGATGCTGCTTTGTTTTTTGCAGTTGCAGCTCTACTTTCTTTTGGTAGCACTTTTGGGATTGATTAATTTATATTTTGATTGCAATGCAGGAAATAAGTGATTTTTCTATCATCTTTGACTTATGCGGGTTTATACCCCATTCACTAGTCACCTGGAATCATTTTTTTTAGATTTGT